>NC_141628.1:36242179-36349679 GCF_047967505.1 Dipteris shenzhenensis | reverse complement strand
GGGTATCAGTGCACAAATATCAATGGATGGACAGATTACATGTCATCACAAAGATTGCAGCTTTATGACCAGAGGGCAAATCAATGGATGGATAGATTACATGTCTTCATGAAGATTGAAGCTTTATCACTAGATGACATTTTATATTATTGTAAAGCTTTATTGGCTAATTTTTTTACATTTGTACAAATATTTAAGCCTTGTAAAGCCTTCTAGGCTATTTCCCACATTTATTGCCATATGAAGCCTTGTAAAGCCTTTTGGGCTATCTCCCACATTTATTGTATCAAGCGTTGTATATTGTACTTTACTTGTATGTATCTAAATTCTTCATTATCTTTTCTTGTACGATTATGGAGCAATCAACTAATGTGGTGGCTATCCTAAATGACTCTGAGATCAGAGAATGGGTTTTTGATGTCACTTTGAATTTGAAAGGAAAGGAATATAGCCCCAATGGCTTTAATAGGTGGACTCGATATCACATGGGCAGAAGAGCTTGGTTTCTTCATTAAAAGGAAAAGAGACTTTTTCTACTTATGTCAAAAAGGGAGTTCAATGGTGTTGAAGATCCATGGGATGCTACTTTCTTCAAAAAGGATATGACTTCAAGCCTTGTAGTAGGCATAATGATAGAGCCAAAAGAGACTTTTATGGATATTTTTACAAAGAGTTCAGATCCTAAAGTTGGCGGTCTTCATTTTGTTGTGTCAAGGAGAGACTCAAAGAACTTTGTGATGCCTCCTCCTCAACCATCAAAGTTTCCAGAGCTACAAAGTGCATTGGAGGCTCTTTCATATACTTGGGAGTAATTTCCTAGTGTGGTGGCAAAAAGGATGCATGCAAAGATAATGTTTGAGTACTTTTAGGATGCACAATATGCTTCTCATATTCAAGGATCTTCACATGAAGGAGATCAAAAAGCTCAGACTTTGATGCAGGGACAAGAAGAATAGGCACATTGTCACAAACATGTAGAACATGAGCGCAAACTTCTAGAGCAAGAAATGGTGGATGTAACTAAGGATGATGAAACACAAGCCTTGAGTGCACGGGAATTTAAAAAAATTGAAGAAGATCAAGGTCGATCCACTGCAGTTATGCTAGAAGCTCTTGCTAGCAAACCACGACGTGAGATGCAAAAGGCTAGTACTGCCAGAGCCACGATTCCAAGCAGAAAAAAAGGCATCGTCCCACTGTAGAGAGAGATAATGTGGATGAAAAAATGGTTAAAAGAAGAGAAAGATGAAGAAGGCTTAGAACCCGAGGCTGAAGATGATCAGGATGAACTCACATCAATCAAAAATCTTAATCTGCGTCTTAATGAAGCAGTTACAGATGATGATGTGGGATATATTTGGGGTCAAAGGACATGGTTTGTGAATGCCAAAGATGTGGAAGATGCAGCTATCTTTACTAATAGTCGAAGCCTTGATATATCCTATGCACTGAAAATATACGAGGCTTTGAGAGATGGTAAGAAACCTGTGGCAAGCAATGTGGTCTTGCGCCCAATAATGTTTTGTCCAATCAAAAATAGTTTTCTAGATCAAATTGTGAAGATTGTGGGAGAGAGGGAAGGAGTCTCACTTGCGGCTTTCTCACATGCACAATGGGGGAATACACACAAAGGTGGAGGCTGAAAACAGTTTTCCTCTTCTTAGTTGTGTAAGCCAAAAGAACTCAAGTACAAAGAAATAGAAGAACCCTATATGTGGGTCTCAAACCAAACTCAACTAACTAAGGTGGCATACTAACTGAGCCACAAACTATAGTAGATAAGGATAGCTGTCATCCAGCTATTATTCGTGGGCGGTGTACCAACCGCATCTCCAGCTAACAAGTCGGTGACATAAATGCACAATAGTCACCCTGGCATATCGCGAGTGGAGCTCGATATCTCAACACTCCCCCTCGAGCTCAATCCCAATTCCTGCACACCAAGCAGGTCTCTGAACTTGCGCAGCTTCTCTGCGCCCAATGCTTTCGTGAAGATGTCAGCTACCTGATCCTCTGTGCTGACATAAACTAGATCAATGAGACCTAGTAAAACCTTCTCCCGCACATAGTGATAATGCACCTCAATGTGCTTTGTTCTGGCATGAAAGACTGGGTTCTTTGCCAAATGTATACTACTCATGTTGTCACAATAAATGACAACTGGCCCATCTGTAGACTGATGCATATCATAAAGTAGCTTATGCAACCAAGCTACCTCACATGCAGCCATTGCTGCACCCCTGTACTCAGCCTCTGTGCTCGACAAGGCAACTGTAGGCTGTTTCTTGCTGCTCCAAGTGACTGCAGCACTCCCAAAAGAGAACACATATCCACTGGTAGATCGTCTATCAGAAATGCTACCAGCCCAATCAGCATAAGTGTATCCATGCAACTGTATCTGAACCCCAGCCTCATAAAATAGTCCATACTGCAATGTGGACTTCACATACCTGAGTATGCGTCTAGCCGCATCCAAATGCGGTTTCCTTGGAGCCTGCATAAACTGACTTACCAACCCAACAGCATAGCTCAAATCTGGCCTGGTAATAGTCATGTAAATCAGACTTCCTACTATGCGTCTGTACATAGTAGGGTCTTCCAGAAGCTCACTTGCATCTGCGCTCAGCTTCACATTCTGCTCCAAAGGAACTGAAATAGGCTTACAGCCTGTCATCCCATATTTGGACAGCATGTCCAATCCATACTGCCTCTGCAAGAGCTGTATCCCACTTGGTGATCTAATCACCTCAATGCCCAGGAAATAACGCAGCTCTCCCAAATCCTTCATCTCAAACTTCTGCCTCAATAGCATTTTCACATGAAGGATATCTTCATCACTATCACCTGTGATGATCAAATCATCAACATAAATGACCAGCAGCATAATCCCTTTCTCTGTTTTTCTCACATAGAGTGAGAAATCTGCCTTGGAAATCTGAAAGCCAATAGTGACAAGATACTGTCCTATCTTGTCAGACCATGCTCTAGGTGCTTGCTTCAAGCCATACAAGGCTTTCTTCAACCTGCAAACAAACTCAAGATGAGTAGCATGAACATAACCTGCTGGCTGCTCCATAAAGACCTCTTCTTGCAAATCACCATGCAAGAAGGCATTGTTTACATCCATCTGATGTAAAGACCATCCCATTGATGCAGTCATAGCAATGGCTGCTCTTACGGTTGCCATCCTTGCAACCGGGCTGAAAGTTTCTTCATAATCAATGCCATATGTCTGTGCATACCCCTTGACAACTAATCTTGCCTTGTATCTATTCACAGAACCATCTGCATTGTGCTTGATCCTATAAACCCACTTACAACCAATTGCATTCTTGCCTTTAGGCAAAGGCACCAATTCCCATGTAGCATTAGCATCCAAGGCATCCATTTCTTCATCCATGGCTTTCTCCCATTTTTCATTTCCCATGGCTTGCTCAAAAGAAGTGGGTTCTGGTTCCTGTATCACCTTGACCATATAGGCATAGTGAATGGCTGTAAATCCATCATATTTCAGCCTATCCACAGGATACCTAACCCTGGTAGACCTGCGCAAAATAGGCTCACTTCCAGGTGCTCTCAAAACATCCCTGGTCTTCCTTACTCCAGGTGTAACAACAGAAGGAATACCCAACTCATCATCAATGCTCTGTTCTGAGCCACTGGATTCACCATCCACACAAGAGTGACCTGCATTCACATCATACATGGGCTGATCTACCTTCTCTTTTCCTTTTCGTGATACCTGCGTACCACTCTCTGCATTGCTTTGAGGGAATTCTCCTTATCTCAATCTGCCTGTCCATGGCGAAGTATTTGAACCACTGGTAGAGGACACTCCAGGTCCACTGATATTTTGTGATTGCTGTTGTGCATTCTGTGCAGCATTACCATTTTGTGCATCTACATCAATCATCACATTTATTGGTTTATACCAGCTGCTCATCTCATAAAAAACAACATCTTTGCTCACTGTGAACTTACGTGTAGAAGGGTTATAGCATCTATACCCTTTCTGCTGCAGAGAATAACCAATAAAGACGCACTTCTCAGCTTTTGGATCCAACTTGGACCTCAGCTCATCTGGCACATGGACATAGGCAATGCAACCAAAAATCTTCAAATGAGAAATATCTGGTTTCCTACCAGTATACATCTCCTCTGGCGTCATGCCATGTATTGCTGTAGTGGGAGTCCTGTTCATTATATAGACTGCTGTAGCAACTGCTTCAGCCCAATAATAATCTGGTAGATTTTTTCATTTAGCATAGCCCGAGATACCTCTCCAATATGCCTGTTTTTTCTTTCTGCAATTCCATTTTGCTGTGGGGTATGACTGCATGAATATTGCTGCTTTATACCATGCTCCTGCAAGAACCTTGCAAACTCATTTGAGAGGTACTCTCCCCCTCCATCTGACCTTAGGCATTTTATTTGCAGGCCTGTTTCTTTTTCAACCATAGCTTTGAAAGTCCCATGTGCAAACATTGCTGCACTCAATTCAGGCATGTCCGCATCCAACGTAAACATCCTGCCCTTCTTCTTTCCTTTTGCTATCAAGTGACCATTATTTTTCATATCCTCAACAAAGCATCCATGAGGATTAAATCTGACCTGCAAGCCCTGCTCAACCATCTAACCAACAGAAACCAGGTTCTTGGTGATGTTCGGGACATGAAATACATCAGACAAGTATTTCTTTTTCCCATTCTGCATAGACAAAGGAATTTTGCCAATCTGCACAATAGGATGTGTAGTATCATCACCAGTCTCCACAAATCCTGGTTTTTCCATTTTTCTTGCATCCTGCATCCATTCAGCCATGTGGTTTGACGCACCCGAGTCAACATACCACACATCATTGCTTTCTTCTGCACTTGTTACAGAATTTGTCATATGCTGCACCATAAACAAATGCTCATTTCTGTCATCGCCCTGTCTACTAGAGGATGCATAATTGCCTTGCTGCAATTTTCCACTCATAATGTCATTCTGCTTTTTGTAGCAGTCTTTAGCCATATGACCCATTTTGCCACAATAGTAGCATTCAACATTGCTGTTTGCATTTTGGCTTCTCTGCCATCCACCACGGCCTCTTTGGCTCCCCTTGCCTCTAGAGTTACCACGTCCTCCTGCATAGGACTGGTTTTCTTGCGTTTGCTGCATATTCTGATTTCTACCACGGCCTGCAGATCGGTCTCCTCTACCTCTGCCTCTACCTCTGCCAGCATTTGAGTAGAAGACAGTTTCTTTTGAAGTTCCTGCTGAAGAAGATGCACCCCCATTTCTCTGCTCTTCAGAAATTAGAAGAGCAATCAACTCCTCAAAATCAGGAAAGTTTTCACGGACGGCAATGGATGTCTGGAACTGTGCATAATCCTTTCCTAGACCATTCAAGGTCACAGAAACCAAATCATCATCATCCACTGGCGACCCAATGGAAGCAAGTGCATCTGCAATTTTCTTCACTTTCATGTGGTAGTCATTTATGCTCAAATTTTCTCTCTGCACATTGTGCAACTCCTGTTTGAGTTGCATTTTCCTGGCTTGTGTATTTGTGCTATACATTTTTGCCAAAGTATCCCATGCCTCCTTTGGCGTATTTGCATCCTGAATATGCACAATCATGGAGTCCGAAATACTGATAGACAGCCAGTACATAACTTTCCTGGCTCTCTCATGCCATCCTTTGAATGCCTGCATTTCCTGTTGACTGGGAACATTAGGAAGAACAGGTTCTTCTTCATTTCCTGTAATGAATTCCCAATAGCCTTTTCCCATCAAGAAATTCGTCATTCTAAACTTCCATGCCTGGAAGTTGTTCTTGTCAAGCTTTTCAGTGACAATCTGTGAAAGAGAATCAGATGCCATTACAGAACACTGCAAAATATTCTGTCACTACAAAAAACACAGCTTTTTGCCTCACACGGGCAGATCTGCAAAACTGACGAAAGTGGTATTTCACCACACAGTCACTTCCTAGTGACGATTTTGCATCAACAGGCAACAGGCATGAATCTGCAACTCCTAATATCTCTGCACACAGGCATACGATGCAATTTCTACGGCACCTTTCCAGCGACCAGCCGCGCAGTGGTCGCACAGCAAAAAACAGGGCCTTTTTCTGAGTGCCTGCGAAGAACTTCTGCCTTCAAAACGGGCCTCAAAACGGACTCAAATCAGAAAAATAAAGTCACTAAGGGCTTCGCCCTTACCCGCAACATATACTGCGCTCTCGCCACACCGCGAAGGGCATCTCAATCTGAAACAGTGCACTCCTGCACTTCTGGCTGTGCTACCTGCAGAGATGTTAGCCCTCTCTACTCTGAAGACTAACTCGAAACGCACTACTGCGACAGATTTACATGTGTAATCGTACTTCAGAACTGCGTATGAAAATTCATAGAGTAGAACAGTGATCGACAGAATCATTCATGATAAAACAATAAGGTAGATGCAATAGAATATCTGTATTACACTTCTCCGAGCAGTACAACACTGTACTCTCTGATACATAGCAATGTTCCTCTTCTGATCACACTGATCCTTGCTCCGATCCTCATCAATGAGCCCCCTGAATGATCGCTCTCTTCTCTCTTATCTAATCGGCACACATAACTCCTTCACGGTTGCCGTGACGGTTGCCGTGCCTATTCAGTTCTCCGCCTAGTCCTAGAACTTCCGTCTTTTCATATCTCACTATAAACTAGATACAACGTATTAATGATAATGATCTAAGGACTAATGATCTAAGGACTCCCCCCCTAGTTCCTCTTTGCTGTTGCTGCTTTTGCCCTTAACACTTGGCACTCCCGGTGAATCGGATTCCAGATCCGCATCCGAACCCACCGGTTCTCCGCTACGGTTCATCCTCGACGTCGCCACCGTCATCGTCCGCCGCTGCTGCCGCTGCTGGAACTCCTGGAGCCGCCGGTGCCGGTACTTGTACTGCCGGAGCCGCTTGCGCCGGTCGAAGTAAAGGTAGCTGCTGCGGGTTGAGAGCATGGGCATCCACAAAAATTTGGAGCTGTCCATAGAAAGGTGGTGCCGCCGCCCCCGCCTGCTGGGCTACTGCCGCCATCCGATGAATATAGCGGCATGCTGTCCGCAGGTCGACCAACATAGCTGCTCTCTCAACATGACTCGTTCTCCGCAGCTGTTGTAGCTCCTCTTCATGCAGTCGGGTCTTCTCAGATAGAGCGAGTTCGAGATCGGTTACCCGCATAGTGCGATCTGCTTTCTTCGCCACACCATCCAGTCGTTTCATTACCCGCCCCAATTCCTTGGTTTGGGCACCTGTTGATTGTTCTGCCGTAGTAGCTCTGATCTTCAGCAGATCTGCCATGAGGCTCTTCACCTCAACTTCATGTTGATGGTGCTCTTCTTTCCGGGCGAGCTTGAGTGCCAACAGCTGAGATCTGGCATCGTCACACTGCTGTTGCACCACCGCGACGTGTTCTTTCAGCTGCAAAAAGTGCCTTGCGTCAAAGGATTCCCCGTCCGCTGGCTCCGGAAAAGCTGCCACAAAAGCGGCTGCTGCGTCCGCTTGGGGTCGTGGCTTCATTGCGGGAACCTGTGCAATCTCGGGTCTTTTTCCTCTGGCCTTCGCTCTTCGGAGGGCTTCGTCCAGTTCGGCGATCCGTTTGACATAGCCTTCGGAAGAATCCACCGGTCCCGCCGCTGTCTGCTTCCCTAGAGTATTTGCCGATGTAGAACTTCCACCCTCCGGTTGTGCCGCAGTTTCCGTGACCGGTACTGGTGGTAAAAATGTTGTTCCTGCGCCCCCTCCCGCCGGATCATCCTCATCCCTCCGGGCCAACCGTCGATCGAGAGGCCTGCAAGCCCGCTCCAGCTCTACTCGCAATTGACGTTGATGATCAAGAAAAATACCCTGCATCTCTGCGACGAAGGCTTCCGATAAATCCAACAAAAGTGCCTCGTCCAGCATGCGTGTAGAGCTAGAGGGTTGCCGGTACGCCATCACTTCCGCTTCCAACAACTGCACCCTGGCGGTCGCAGTTGTAGCCTTCTCCGTCAATTGTTCCGTCAGCCGCAGGTGTTCTTGAGTTTGGGCGACAATCGCCGTCCTTGCTTCCTCCATATCCTGCTGTCGCCGTGCATCCATCTGTTGGAATCGTAACAACTGCTCCTGCAGCTGTTGATTGCGTTCGAGCAGCCTGGCATTTTCCTGGCGCAACCTCGCCTCATTCTCCTCCAGCTGCCCCTTCTGAAAACATTGGAGCAAGCGCTCCGCCAACCGTCGTGCCGTGACCAGATCATATGTCTCCACCGGCGGAGATGGCTGCAGCTCACCACTCCCCCTTGGGACTACACGGGTTTCCTCCTGACATGTCTGTCTCCCCGAACTGTCCTCCCGAGTGTGGACTGAGCTTTCCCCTTGCAAGGCCTCCGCTTCCGGGCGGGTTTTCTTCAACATTGCTCCTTCCGGCACAAGAGCCAACTTTCTTTTCAATAAACTGGCCATGCGGCTCGATGTTGCTGAGACCGCTGGCCTACTCCTCTGGCTACCCTGTGGAACTTCTGCCGGAACCACCACCGCAGGTACTATCGCCGTAACCTCCACCGTAGGTACTACCGGAGTCACCTGGTTCCTTGGCATCAGAGCTCCCTCCGTTGTTGATCTTGCTGGTTCCACCTCCTTGGACTCCTTGTCCGAAGCATCGTCTGTGGACTCCTCCACCTCCACATACGACCCTGGGACTACCGGTTCCGCATCTGGTCCGAACAAAAGAAATAAGACTTGCCCCATCCGGGATGTTGCCGTTGGCTTCAAGAGCTTCTTGGCCACCTCCAGAATTCTGTCCGCCATCAGCTTCGCCCAGGGAACCGGTTTCCCTTGCTCCGCCCTCTGGAAATAGGTAAACTGGGTCTGTCCCAGTAGCTCTGCTTTCACCTTCTGCCAGAGTGCCTCCGCAATAAACTTGTAGCATGTCTTCTTCGAAGCATCCAGCTTCTTCATGTTGTACTCCCCCTTGCAACCTGCGCCGAGAGCTGCCTCCATGGCACTGCTGGTAAGCTTCGTGACTTTGCATGGACCATCCACCGGCAAGTGCAACCGGGCCGCTACCAGCTCCTTACACAAGGTGAAAGTCTTTCCATACACCACGACCTTGCGCCCGCGTGCAAGCTGCGCCAAGATATCTTGCGCCAATGGATGAACTGGTGTCGTAGCCCATGGCAAACCCGCGAACTCCACCAGACGAGCTCGTGTCAGCCAAGACTGCACAGCCTCATCCCCAACAGGTAACGGATTGATCAGATGGAAGACCACCATAGCGGCAAGAAGCTGGGATGCGAGGGAGAAGAGTTCTGGAAAACAAAGAGTTGGAAATAAGCCCCCTTTTGCCTCCAAATTGCCTTTTGGATGCCCTGGTGAACTCCTTGTTTGCATGCAACGATCAAGTGTCCCATCATCTTGATAAAAGCCGCACTTCGAAGATTCAGTAGATTGCATGGCGGCGTCCTCGCTCCGCAACACGAAGCTTTGCTCCCACCGTTTCTCGGAATAAAGTGAGTGATACCACACGTGCGTACTAATAGCCCCCATCATCGGTTTCTCCACCGAAATGGCTATAAATGCAGTTGAAATGATCATCACAGGTGGTATCTCCGGAAATGGGTAAGGTGGCATGGGCCCTGTATATGGTCGGAGACGAAATCCATTTACCGGCTTCTGCAACAGCTGCCCCTGTAGTGTTCCTAATCGGAACGTGCCGTCACCATAACGCTCCACCACCCAATACGGACCTCCCCACCGTAACTTCAGCTTACCCGGATGCGGACCCATCCGAGTGTTAAACAATATCACGGCATCTCTCCGTTTGAAGGTCTTCTGCTTTGAATGACGGTCCACCCAGACCTTCCGTCTGTCCTGGACTACCTGTGCAAGATACGCACTGTTGAACCGCTCCTCACCCAGCCGATCCAGCTGTTCAATCCTCCGGTCTACGGACTCGTCCCAGCCCAATTTCTCTGCCGCTGCAATCCGCAGACTCGGTACTAGGAATTCCATGGGGACCACTGCTTCAACTCCGTAAACCAACTTGAATGGCGTGAACCCCGTCGCAACCTTATAGGAAGTCCGGAACGCCCATAATGCGGAGTAAAGTTTTTCATCCCAATCTGTCCGATTTTCATTGACCAGCTTTTTCAGAATGACTAGCAACACCTTATTCGAGGACTCCGCCTGTCCGTTTGCCTGAGGGTAATACACTGTGGACTTCTTATGAATGATTAGGTGCCGGGTAACCAGTTCCCGTAACACCGCATTAAGGAAATGCCCACCTTGATCCGTGACGAGCTCAACCGGACATCCGTACCGTGTCATAATGGCTTCATAAAGGAATCTGGCCACAGCCTTTGCCGAATTATCCTTCAGTGCTCTGGCCTCCACCCATTTGGTACAGTAATCCGTCGCCACCAGGATATACTGGTTACCTGTCCTCCTCGCCGGCGGCGAAAACGGACCTACAAAGTCCAGCCCCCACTTCATGAACGGTTCGAGGGCCAGTATGGGATTATGCGGCATCCGGTCCCGACCTGATGGCTGGCCCAACCGCTGGCACACATCGCATCTTTTGACGAACCTATGCGCATCCCCCATTAATGTTGGCCACCACAGACCTCCTTGGAGTACCTTCCGTCCGGTTACTTCTCCTGCGAAGTGTCCACCGCTGATTCCTTGGTGAGCCTCTTCCAGGATGACCTCCTGCTCATGTGGGTACACACACCGTCGCAACACACCATCTAGCCCCTGCTTATACAATTGGTCAGCAATGATCCGGAAGTCTCTGCTCTTGAGCGCGAGCCGTTTCCGCTGGTCTCGCGACATTCCGTAGCGCATCTGGCCCGTGTCGACAAAGTGAAACATGTCGTCGTACCACGTCTTTGGAGCTGCCGGTACCACCGCCTCCAGTTCGAACAGCTGGGCATCCGGAAAATCGTCTTCCACACCCATCGGGTCTTCGCCAGATTCCAACCGCGAAAGGTAATCCGCTACGGCATGTGTACTTCCTGGTCGATGGACCACCGTGAAGTCGAACTCCTGTAAAAGCAGCATCCACCGGGCCAACTTTCCAGTGAGCTCGGGCTTGTGTACCAAATACAACAAGGTGGAATGATCCACATGAAACGTGAACCGATTCCCCAACAGGTAGTGACGAAACTTTGTTACGGAATAAATCATCCCCAATGCTTCCCGCTCTGTCGTAGAGTAATTCCGTTCGGCTTTTGACAACCTGCGACTTGCATAATACACCGGTCGGAACCACTTGCTTGTCGCTTCCTGCATGAGGACACTACCAATAGCCACGTCCAAGGCATCCACGAAGACATGAAACATCTTCGTCCAATCTGGCGGCTGAACCACCGGTGCTGTCGCCAACATCAGTTTGAGCCGTCGAAAAGCTAAGTCACAAGCAGGAGACCAGACTACCGGTACTTTGTTGAGTTGGTCATACAGTGGTGTCGCCACATCCGCCAGATACCGCAGCATTCGGCTGTGCCATTTAACCTGCCCTAGGAATCTCCCGAGCTGCTTACCGTTGCCAGGAACCTTGGCCTGCCGAATCGCTTCGACCTTCGCCGGATCTACCGCAATGCCTTCCGCCGAGACAATGCAACCCAGCAGCATACCGCTGCCCACGGCGAATGCACATTTCATAGGGTTCAGACACAACCGTGCCTCCCTACAACGGGTTAAGCATTTCTTCAGATGCTCAAGGTGCTGCTCGCGACTCCCAAAAACACTGAAATCGTCCAGAAATACCTGCATAAAGATTAGTAAATAATCATGAAATATTTCTTGGACCATGCGTTGAAATGTTGCCGGAGCATTCTTTAGCCCAAATGCCATCACCAGGAAAACAAATGCTCCCCACTCCGTGATGAAGGCTGTTTTCTCTCGATCTTCTGGTGCCATCTGCACCTGGTTATACCCACTGAAGCCATCCAGAAAAGAATACATCTCGTGACCTGCCACTGTATCCAGCATAGTATCATTAAACGGCAAGGGAAATGGATCCGTGATTGTCGCCGCGTTAAGCTTTCTGTAGTCAACACAGACCCGCAACTTCAAATTCTTTTTCGGAACAATCACTATTGGCGAAAGCCACGTTGCACGGTCAACCGGATAGATAAACCCGACCTTTAGCAGCCTGTCCAGCTCCTCCTTCACCCTCTGGGCATAGTTCGGGTTCATTCTATACCGTTGTTGCCGAACCGGTATCGCATCCTTCTGCAGATTGATCCTGTGCTGATAGAATTTGGGATCGATGCCGAGCAAATCTGTGTAGTCCCAGGCGAACACGTCTTTGAAGGATTTCAGCAATGTCTCCAATTTTCCCCGAAATCCTTTATCGAGCTTCGCACTGACACGGACGTTCTTTGCCTCCTCCTCCGTCCCGAGGTTAAGATCCAGCAGCTCGTCTTCTTTGACCCTCCGCGAGCGACGGAGTTCCTGCTCGAAAACTCTTTCCGCCTCCGCCACTCCCGCTTCGTCCGGCATGTCTCCTGTGCCTTCCGGTAGACTCCCTTCGACTGGTTCTTTCGTGGAACTGGATGAATCCTGCGTAGCCGAGGGAATCTGATGCTGATATTGCTTTAAAACGGCAACCACATCGACCTCGAACAAGCTTACCAGCTCCGTATTCCTACTGAAGTAATCATCCTCCTCTTCGACCCCCATTCCGTCCATCATATGGATACCTTCCGCCATCGTCGGTCGGAATGGTGTCCTCAGCCCTTGTTTGGTATGTACCGAGAGCTTCAGCTTCTTTTTTCCTTTCCGAATGGTGATGCGGTCTGATTGCCAGTCTTGTTTCACACGGGCCTGCCGCAACCACGGTCTTCCGAGCAATAACGGGTATGACCCGCTAATATCCTCCATCCGGAGAATCACCGCAGCGATTTCGAACTTCACGCCGCAAACCTCCATTTTCAATCCACGGAGCAATCCTAACGGCTGCACTCTCCGTTGGTCTGCCATCCGAACGGCGAAGGGTGCTGATTCCCATTTTGTGATACCCAAGGGCACCAGCATTTGTTCGGACAGGATGTTGACCCCAGACCCTCCGTCCAGCAACACCCCTCCCACACGGCTGTTCTCCAGTGTTACGAAAATTACCGGGACCGCTTCGTCAAAAACAGGAGGCTGTACTTCCGCTTCAGGCTTTGCAGATCCGTCTGACGACACTTCCATTGTTACCGCTTCCATCTCCGACTCCATCGCCCTGACTGGTTCCGTCAATTGTTTGATGAGAGAACTCCGGAAATTGGGTACCAATGCTAACAATTGCTCCATTGTCATGTGTATTTGCTGTTTCCGCAAATCCTGCCATAAATCATATGGTTCAACACCCTCCTCGCCGGTCATCAGGCTGTCCTTCTGACTGGTAGGTAGACAAGTCGCTTCTGGCTGCTCTCCTTGCAGGCGCCTTGCCACCTTCGCACCATTCTCCGTCACCGAGACTGCCTTGTCCGCGCTCGGCCTAGGTAACACCGTTGGGGTTTTCTGGACCCATTCACCGACCGTCGACCGCACCTTTTGTTGTGCCTGCCAGTCCAACGCCGTAGGTCTCCCCTTCTCTTGCGGGGCCTTGTATTCCCGCACCTTTTCCTGGGATCGTGTGACCACGAGCACATCTCCGCTCGCACTTCCTCCCACTTTGCCTTCAACAGGGACACCCGCCGGTACTTCCGGTACTTCTTCGGACGTCGGACTAGGCTCCTTGCTATCCTGTTGCTGACTGGCATCATCGCATTCGATAATCAGAACCGCATTTACTGCTGGTGCGGACTTGCCTTCTCCGGATCCCCGGGTTGCTTCCCTTTCCGCCTTGTGGCGCTTAAATAATTCGCAATCTACCTTTCGATGTCCGGGTTGATTGCAATAAAAACATAGGAACGTCCGTTCCCCTGCTGGTTCATCTGTACCTGTTCCAGCCGTTCTCGGCCGCCAAGGTCTTTTCGCCGGTGCGGCTGGTACCGCGGCTGGTGCTGCGGCTGGTGCCGCAACTACCGCCGCCACCGCTGGTGTCGGGGCTATTCGTGCGTTATAGCGGCAGATCTCCGTGGTATGCGTCGCTGTTTGGCAAATCGCACACCACCGCTCATTCAAACCGCATTCCTCTGCTAAGTGTCCTGCATTCCGGCACCGATTACACCAAGTATCCTTGCGAACTTTTGAAGAGGACCCTATTCCACTATCCCGGCTTTTGGCTCCGGCAGCAGATCCTTCCGAAAATGACTTCCCTGCCGCTTTTCCAGCCTTCCGCCTCATGGAACGTTTGTCCTCCTCCTCATCCGACTGATCCGACTCCTCCTCATTATCGGTATCGGAGTCTCCCTCAGCCTCCTCATACTTCAGTTTTCCTTTCCTTCCCTTGGAAGTAAACAGAACTTGTTCCGCCCTCACCGCTGCTTGGACGACTTCTTCCAATGAAAGAGCTTCCAGATCCAACGATGCCAGGGACCTTTTCAATCCTTTATTCAGCCCCTCCATGAAGTAAGCATTTTGGATGGGGACTGCCGGGGTAGTTGCTGCATCGAGGCGGCGGATCAACGACCGAAACCTGGCCGCATACGCCTCCACTTCTTGGTTCTTCTGTTCCAGTTTCCCCAGTTTGGCCAGGACATGAACACGGGTCTTGTCCTCCCGAAACCGGAGCAAAAAGGCATCCCGCAGTAGATCAAACGTGGCGAAATGGGTAGCTCCATATTGCGCGATCCATACTGCCGCCTGCTTCTGCAGTGTCGGGATGAAAGTCGCCATCTTCATAAGATCTGTCGCCTGCACTGGTGGAGCCGTATTCACCATCCATGCCATCTCAAATGACAGTATATGTGCATCCGCATCCTCCTTATCCCGTCCCGAAAACTTGGGGTACTTCACCGTCATCCTGGGTACCAGTGGTGGAATAGCCGCGCTACTTACCGTCGGAACTCCACCCCCGCCTCCGCCTCCACCGCCTCCACCTCCCCTACCGGGATCTGGTGACAGACCTGGGGCTCCGCTTCCTGCAGGCACACCACCCCTCCGTCTCCTGGGACTCGGTGGTGGGGAATTCCGCAACGGTGACGCTTCGTCTTCCGGAGGAGTACTTGTTAAATCGAACGGGCTACTGCGTCCGGAGGATTCGCCTTCCTCCTGAACACCGGAAACGACTGGACCTTCCTCTCCTGGGATCAGCGGAGGTGTGTCAGAGCGGCTACTACTCTCACTATCCGTGAAGAAGCCGAAGAGAAGATCACGTTGAGCCACATATCTGTCATGCCGTTCCTCGCGGGTTGTACGTGCCGATACTGGAGTTGCAGGCTGCCGAGGCCGTTCCGGAGAGCGCGATGTTCCCCCTGGCTCACTCCCAGCGTCATTCATGCGCTAGTCCACGCACCGAGGAATCAGAGTATTACAGATGGGGAGCATCCAACCTCTCCGGGGTATCCACCGCGACAAACATGGAAATCTTCCGTGGTCGCCAAAGTGTTAGCCCTCTCTACTCTGAAGACTAACTCGAAACGCACTACTGCGACAGATTTACATGCGTAATCGTACTTCAGAACTGCGTATGAAAATTCATAGAGTAGAACAGTGATCGACAGAATCATTCATGATAAAACAATAAGGTAGATGCAATAGAATATCTGTATTACACTTCTCCGAGCAGTACAACACTGTACTCTCTGATACATAGCAATGTTCCTCTTCTGATCACACTGATCCTTGCTCCGATCCTCATCAATGAGCCCCCTGAATGATCGCTCTCTTCTCTCTTATCTAACCGGCACACATAACTCCTTCACGGTTGCCGTGACGGTTGCCGTGCCTATTCAGTTCTCCGCCTGGTCCTAGAACTTCCGTCTTTTCATATCTCACTATAAACTAGATACAACGTATTAATGATAATGATCTAAGGACTAATGATCTAAGGACTCCCCCCCTAGTTCCTCTTTGCTGTTGCTGCTTTTGCCCTTAACAAGAGATTTGCTCCCAAACTCAAAATAGGAAAGCAACACTTGTCCTCTTACCAGGACACCACGAACTTGGCTTGCTTTCTTGAGCTCCTTACCACGAACAAGACTCTGATACCATGTGAAGATTGTGCGAGAGAGGGAAGGAGTCTCACTTGCGGCTTTCTCACATGCACAATGGGGGAATACACACAAAGGTGGAGGCTGAAAACAGTTTTCCTCTTCTTAGTTGTGTAAGCCAAAAGAACTCAAGTACAAAGAAATAGAAGAACCCTATATGTGGGTCTCAAACCAAGCTCAACTAACTAAGGTGGCATACTAACTGAGCCACAAACTATAGTAGATAAGGATAGCTGTCATCCAGCTATTATTCGTGGGTGGTGTACCAACCGCATCTCCAGCTAACAAGTCGGTGACATAAATGCACAATAGTCACCCTGGCATATCGCGAGTGGAGCTCGATATCTCAACACAAATAACATTTACAGGGCCTACACATTTTGAGGAAACCTTCAGTTGATTCTTTAAAGACACTCTTAAAAATATTCCACATGAACAAGGCGAAGAGGCACAAGGTGAGAATATGCTAAAGGAAGCAAAGAAGGAATTCCTCCTTCATTGCAGATTCCAGCCCATTGATGGTCAACATTGGGCTTATGCTTGTAATGAGATCGCAAAGGAAGCAAAGGAGGTCAAAAGACTCACTTCAAAACAATTTGCAAAAGATAAGTTCATTCCATTATTATCCTGCAACAATCTATATATTCAAGCATGAGATCAAGTATTTGATTGAGTCCGAAAGACTTAATCATTATGTCCATGGAAAGCGTAAGATATCCTCAACATCAGAGGTCTTACAGAAGGCAAGGGTTATATGGACAACATTTGGTTCTCCAAATCCTGATTTGAAGCGAAAGGTCACAAAAGCAAATGCCGACACACTCACGAACTTCTATACTTCTTTGAGTGCAGTTGTGCCTGGGGGAACTCAAGAGCGAGAAGAAAGTATGACAAGCCTCAAGATGGTGAGGGACAAATATGCTGACTACACTTCTATCATATTTTGTCGTGTTGAAGTGTTCAATGAGATGCTTGAAACGTGCATTGCTTGTGAGCGTGGAAAGTTGACCTATGAAGCTCCTTTGTTTATCTCCGGAAAGTCAAAGGTAATGGATAAGAAGGAGTTGATGGCAAGGATGTGGAGGCCTATAAAGTACTTACCTGACAAGTATGCATCCATGGCAGCATAAAAAATTTTAAAGAAAGAATGGTTTTTTGGAAAAAAAGACAAAGACCACTGCATGGAAGAATGCATCAATGTACAGGTGAGGCGTGATGTAGTGCATAGTGCCATTAAGTATTTGCTGTCAAAGAAACAAATTCTACTTACTCATTGTAACATTGACTATAATGTGATGAAGCATATAGCTTCTTTGTCAACACCCAAGGTAAAGCTATGGGCAAACAGGTGGATTAAAAAGGATGAAGATGGGTCAGAAATAGTAACCTCTTATATGAGAAAAGAAATCCCACAACAAGTGGTTCATTATGTGGAAAGATTAATCAGCGAGATAAGGATGCCGACAGATATGCGCCAAAGCTTTCAATTCAATGTAGAGGTTACGGCAGAGTCTGCAAAGCTTGTGAACTTCAGGGGAGTCTCAGAAGATGACTTCTTCAAGAATGAGTCAGCATAGGATAAGCCACAACTATTCTTTATCAATGAAGTTTCTATTGATGATATCCATAACTTCATTGATAGAATAGTATATACCACCATTAGCAAAGTGGCAATTTGCAACATTGTCATTTTTGTTGATAAAAAAGACAAAGAAGCCATGCAGGTTACTCTAGAGTAAGCATATTCATCAGATTTGAAGATCTATAGTGGTGTTTATGCAGCAAACAGAGGCAAGAGAGAATGTGGCATAGTGATTCAATCTCTTGAATCATTCTTTTTGTGTATGCAAAGTCCCAACCCTGATCACTCCTTACAAAAGCACATAAGAGGGAATTCAAATAATTTGAGATTGATGCTAGAAGAGCAAGATATTCCCAGGTCCATACATTATCAAAAAAACAACTATGGAAGTCCTGCAAAAAGTGGGAGTCTCTTGCTTACCATGATGGAGAATTTGCTACCGGTAGGTTGGGAGGTCACCTTGTACAGGATGGGATATTTATTTGAGGATCTCCTCAGAAAAGGCAACTCCACAAATATTATTGAAAATAAGCATTTCATGGCTTATTTTCAGCTTCAAGCAGATCTAACCACAGGCTATGAAAAAGAGATAGACCACAAGGACACTGATGACATGGATGATTACCTTGAAGATCATAATGTCCCAGTCAATGATGTTGAAAAGATGGACTTACATGACCCGTTCAGAGAGAGGTCGGTGAATGAAGACAAACATGATTATGCCTTCTTTGATAATTATGGCTCACAAGGTTATGAAAAAAGGCCACTACGACAATACTTAGTAGTATGAACTCTCTATTTCTCAACTAAATACAATTTTTAAAATAAGATTTAAATTTAAAGATAATGAATCTAATCTCTCATATTTGTTTACAGGCAATAGAGGGAGAAGAAATGGATGAAGTCAATATGGAGGCACTCCCTTCTACTTCAACAATCCAACCACCTCTAAATTTGATTGAAGAATCCCATGAGCACAAGAGCTTTAAAGACACCATGGAAAAGCAGAATGACCCCAAACATAGAATACAAGCTATGACAGAGACCCATTCTGCAAATTTAGCTGCATTGGATAAAATGGAGAGCTCATTTGAAGTTAGGATCGTTTTGAAATGAGAACCTCAGTATTTGAGCTTTGGTAGAGAGGAGGTTTCAATCCTCTCCAATCCTTTAAAAGAGGTTAATGACAATGTTATCTTGGCCATTCTCAGGAAACATTTGTTTATTTGTTGCTACTTCAATGAGCTAACATTTGTTTATTTATTTATAGTGTAGTTATATATCAGTTTCCTAGTGCAGAATGCAAATAAATTCTATGAGCTAACATTTGTTTATCTCTTGGTGCAGTGTAGTTATTTCTCAGCTTCCTAGTGCAGTGCAACATCGTGTCTACATGCTCGATGCTCTCCTTTCTTCCATTCTTAGCTCTCCTCAAAAGACTATAGAAGATGTTTGTACCTGGTTAAGCCCTTTGAATTTAGATGCGGTGCGAGTCATCTTTATGCCTTATCATGAGGCGTAAGTATCAACTCTAACCTTATTTTTACTATTTCTTTGGCAAGTTTGTGTAAAACAATAATCATTTTTATTCTAGTCGTGTAGCTCACATTGGAGTCTGATCATCTAGGACCTTGAACTCAACTGATTGTGGTTTGTGAATTCAATGGAAGGCTATCATGCCAACTCCCCAAGGTAATTATTCTCTTAATATTTTTGATACTTTCTTATTTTGTATCTTATGATCATGACATATTAATATATTTAATATGTCATGATGGACAATGCTGCATATCAGCTAGTATCTGCTATCAGAACAACCACGGAGCAACAAGACCAAGTAGAATTCAAAAGACGTCTGCTAGTGGAGCAAAAAGATGGGCACAGCTGTGGGTGGAGAGTTGCCTACAACTGCATGTTGTTTCTTAGAGAGATTTTTGATTTGGAGTTACCACTCAAAATGGAATCATATACAGAAGCCGATCTGCTAGCATTTTGGGCTGAGAGTATTCAGCGTCTAATCGCTACCATTGGGAAACAACCTGAAATATGACTACATTGCAGCATGTATAAAACCTTATCTTTATACTTGTATGCTTGTTCAAGCCTTTAATTGGGATGTGTAAATCTCATAACTTTTTTATATTTTCCTCCAAGAGGAGGAGACTGACTCTAATGAAAGCATGCTATCTTTATACTTCCATGATTATTTAAACCTTTATTTTTATTTGGGATGTGTAAATCTCATAACTTTTTAAATTTTTCCTCCAAGAGGAGGAGAGACTCACTCTAATGAAAGCATGTATGAAACCTTAATTTTTAAATTTTTGCTCCAAGCGGAGGAGAGACTCACTCTAACGAAAGCATGTATGAAACCTTATCTGCTTGTTTAAGCCTTTATTTGGGATGTGTACATCGCATAAATTTTTTATATTTTTATAGCAGAAAGAGGATGTAGAAGACAGAGCAAGTGAAGAAGAATACGATGTAGACTACTCTCTCAATAAGATGAGTCATGAAAATATGAATCTATTGGAGCAGATTGGAAGTTCATTCACCGCTATGTTGTTGATTCGACAACAACCTCATTTTTTTGAATTTGGTGAAGAAGAGATTTAAATCCTCTTGAATCCTAAGAAAGAGGTTAATGTCAAAGTCATTACAACCATCCTCAGGTTTGATGCATCCTTTTTGTTGGCTTTATACTTTGCTTATTTTGATTAAACCCAAGAAGCTACTACTTTTTTTTTAAATATAGTAATGTTATAGCAAATTTTCCGCAAAATATACAAAGCGTTTCATATATGCTCGATCCTCGTATTTTGGAAGTGCTTAGCAACAAAGAAGAAACCATAGAGAATGTTTGCAAGTGGTTGAAGCACGTTCCTATGAATGACGCACGAGTTATTTTTACAGCATATTATGAGAAGTAAGCATCAAACCCTACTTGTTTTTTCTATTGCATTGCTAGAATTGTCTCAAACATAGTAATTATTCTTTATTGATAATGCAGCTCACATTGGAGTCTAGTAGTCATGGACATCTTTGCGAAGAAGTGCTTCTTTGCCAACTCAATGACGTCCGTCCATGGCACTGTGTTATAGTAAGTATAGACTACACTTGTTGTCACTTCTTGACATGTAGATTGATATGCAATGCACATATTCATTGTTGTTATATGTTTTGATGTGCAGATTAGCTCTAAAGTTAGTAGGTGCTATCGACACAGTAATGCGGCAATGTGACTTGGCATAACAAATAGAGTATATAACATGTTAGGTATCACATCAAGAGAATAGCCACATCTATAATTGTGGATGGAGGGTGGGCTACAATTGCTTTTTGGTACTTGCTCAAATTTTTGAGATACAAAATGACAACACTGTCAACATATACAGATTTGCATCTCTATGCATTTATAACATGTACCATTCGAGCAATCATTAAGGGTGACATTATGGACCCTCCCACAAGCATAGATGATTTTTTCGCGTTAGTTTCGTTAATAAGTGAAAGTTTTATATGCCTTGTGAAAGTTTATATGCTTTTATAAAAATAAAAGCTTAGTATATTCGCCACAATTTGAAACTAAAATTAAAAAAAGAGCTAGGTTTAGCCTTTAAGATTATAAAATTATAAATAAAGTCCATGAAAATTCGCCAAAGTTTTATATAATAAATAAATATATCTGGAAACTTTCGCCAACATATTATATATACAATTTAAAATTTTTGCTAGATCTATATAATTAAGCACCAAAAGAAGACTTGTGCCCTTATATGCAATGCACATTTGGCTAACTCAAGCCTATGGTAGGCCCATCATTAGTAGTATGTCTACCCCTCATCAAGTCATATAGTAGGGATATATCTCTTCATGCTTCTATCCTCAACAAGAACATGAAAGGACACTACATACATAGGTAAATAGAAACAACAAGTAGATTCTTAGCAAGAAGAATCAAATGATTAAAATGACACAAAATTAAAGAATGAAATTTTCTATAATGGCCTGGTAGAAGGTGTCTTGTTAGATATTTTAAGTATTTCTTTAGTCTCAGTTTATGATCGCGAAAAGTAGGTAAAAATTCAACTAAATTAATGAATAGAGCTAGAGTAGTGAATACGTAGTAAGTCACATATTTAGATGTGTGTGTGTGTGTGTGTGTGTGTGAAAATCTAACTTTAATTTCATCATGTACTTCTATACATTTATATATTTAGAAATTTATCAAAATGCATATAGACATGGCAGAAGAGGGGGTTTCTTGATTCTTCCTTTCTTCCACTGTCACCCTTTGCTCATTCATCAATGTGCATCCCTAAATTATGTATCCCCACAGACATTGGATTATATTAGGACAATCTCTAGGGACATATCTTACCTTCCTTAGAACTCCACGAGGACATCTAGAGGTGCAAGTAGCTAGGAGAGGTCTTGCTCATATGGGACTTCAATGCCAAGACCAACAACATGTGTGTGTGTGTGTAAAAATAGAAAGAGAGTATGTCCCCCTATACATTGATACATACATTTAAGTATTTGCATGTGGCATTTTAGTTTAGTTCATTTCTTCTTATTTGTTGCCATAAATCTATAAAATCTTCCACTATACAAGATTGTGAGACTGGATAGATGGCTTAAGTGTACTAAATGTATGAGAATGCTTGAGGGGTAGATTTATATTTAAAGCCTCTATTGACTGGCAAGTTCGAACCAAATAAATTTTGTTCTGGAACCACAAGAAGGCATTATGCAATTTAGATCCTGACATGAGGGCTCCTGCAATCTGAAAAGATGGCTATTGTCTTAGAATGCTGCATGCACTCTTCTTGAATGCGATGTATACAATCCTAGTAAATTGTAGAGACTGCAGACTTGGTCAAGTTTTGTGTAGATGTGTTAGTGTTTAAGTTAGTGTTAGTTGTTAATGAGGGACCTTAGTTAACCTTATCTTCTTCTCTTGCATTCTGCTCTATGCTTAACCTGACAAGCATTCTGCTCTATGCTTCATGACGCACGTTTTCTGAAGGCATTTATTAAGCAACTAACAATCCCCAATTTTTGGGGCAATCTAACAGCTCACAGGCCAACCACCTCAGCCAAACAAGTGGCCAAAAAGACCAGCTGGTCTAGCCGACCAGCTGGCAGGCCCACCGACCAACTGGCCGACCAGCTAGGTCTGGCCTATAAAAGCACAAGCCCTCACGCTCCTTCAGACAAGATAGGACCTGTAGCTACTCCTCTTCTCCTCCATGCTTTGTTGCAACCCTGCCTGCTCCACTTCTACCTCTCCTCTTCAGTTCTGATCCTCTCAGCCTCCTGGCTGCTGCCGTCTCTCTGCCTCTCCTTCCTGCCTCCTGGCTGCTCCATCTTCTCCTCTAGATCTACCCCAACTTCTCCTCCTCTACTCTAGATCTGCTCCTCTGCTTCAGCTCTGTCCCTTCTACTCTAGATCTATCCCATCCTCCTCCAGATTTGTCTCTTTTGCTGCTCTGCTCCAGATATGTCCCCTCCTACTCCAGATCTTCTCCTTATCTTCATCATCATCAAGCTACACAAAGGACTGCGTTATGCTCCCTAGATTTTCAATGAGCCCTTGCAACCAGTTTTTTCCTTGGGTGAAGAATTGTATCATTGGAAGAAACATTCTCAAGAAGACTCTGTTTTAGATGAAAGAGAACGCCCTCTTGTGCCAAGGAGGCTATTGGGATCTTTTATACAACTTGCACTTGCTGCTCTCTAAGGCTAATCCTGCAAATTTGGTTTTGGATGAATATAATAAGTGCTACATTGTTTGATTTAAAAATATAAGATTGAGACTTGTGAGATTAATACCTATATGGTTGTGTCATATGCTATCTTGGAGTTGGATTGTATGACTGTTTACAGAATCAGCAGCCTTTGTGACTTGCATTCTCTCTCACAACTTCCTATCATGGTCAGCCATATGTCGGTTTACTACTCCCACTACGGAAGCTATCCCTGTCTGAATAGTATCCATGGCATACTCCCACTGAAGCCTAACATCCTGCAGCATAGCCTCATCATCACCAGATGGATGTACATGCTGTGTTTAAATTTCAGCTTGCTGTCCAAGCCTACTAACATCACATGAACCTACATCTAGAGGTCCAATCTCACCATAAGATGGCTGATATAGTAGCCCAATATCACTGTCATCATCACCATCTAATGCCCGATCAATATGTACACCCATGATCTGGGCTCCTAAAAGGTGCATCCAGAGCACCTGGTAGTCCCACTGCATAATCATGCATAACCTGAGGTACCACTACCTGTGGCTCTCTAACCTCTTGTGGTACCGGCTGCTGTCCTGGGACTGCATCAAGTGGCAAAAGTCCTCCACGTGGATCATATAGTGGCTGTCCATCCTCTTGGAACACCACTCTTCGAACTGCCACTGTCTTTGTGGTTTGTTTATGCATCTGATCCTCATCCAAGATGCGATCATGGCTGTGTACATACCCCAAGAGGAAGCACTTCCTAGGCCTAGGTTTTAACTTGCTTCTCATATCCCTGGGTACCTGCATAAATGCCTCACAGCCTGACACCCAAAAGTGGTCACATAACCGAGTCTAACTACTCCGTAACTTTGGTACTACACCTCTAGATATGACCAGACATCCTTTAGTGATCTTCCAAGACTGACTGCTAAAGGACACATGATAACCCGAATAATCCAACTGATCCATAGAGATCAAACTCTTTGTAAGCTTTGATACATGTCTAACATCTTTTAGCACTAATGTAGAACCATGAGGAAATACCAAATGGATATCTCCCGCACCTACAATGTCACATGGCTGATCATGCAATCCGATTAATCCCTTTCTATGAGCATCATATGATGCAAACCACTCCCTATGCGGAGTAACATGAAAAGGTCCAAAATCCAAGATCCAGTCTTGCATCAAGACATCATCCATGGCTACCAGAAAAGAATGTGGGTAAGCAGATGCATAACGTACATCTACATCATTGTTAGAAAACACCCAACAGAGGGTACACACAGCGGAAGACTTATAGTAATGCCCAGGAGCTCACACAGTATGTGGTGTGGGTGTGGAATCACAAACTTCTTTACTTATGTGCATACAATAGGTGTGCAGACTCATCAATCGACAATGAACCAACCAAATAGAGAAACCACCAAAATATATATTTCCATCCACAACTATGGACACAATACAAAAGAGACAGATCCAGAGTCCCACCAATGATGTGGTCCTCTGATCTTACCACAAGGTCCTTCTCCTATCTGCTGGCTACTATCTCTAGACTCGAGCCCGCGTGCTCCACCTCGAGCTTCTGTATACTTTCCGTCCAGAATGATCCTCTCCACCTTGCTGTCTAGAAACTAGCCTAGGTGGGCAGCCTCCTACAAGCTAAGTCTGCAGCATAAGGTACTTCTTTCTCCTCCTGACTATAGGCCCAAAGGTAGCCCTACTGCTGCTCCTTCTGCTGGTGGATTTGCTGCTCCAGACGATGTAGTGATCTCAGCACCTTGCTACCCTAGATGACAGCCAAGGTCCCAGCCCTTTCCTGGCTAAGTCTGCAGCCCTTCAAGCACCTCTCTATCCTCCTGAATGTAGGTCCAGAGGGTGGCTGCCTGCTGTTTCCTTTCTGCCCTGGATCTGCTGGAAGCTAGATGTGAAATGAGGCCTGAGGCCTCTCTTTTTATAGGCCCCCCAAGGGGGCTGAAAAAAACCAACCAGCCTGGTACAGATTGGTCGACCAGTTTGTGGCTGGTCCAGCCCTAAAAGGGGACACTCCCCCAGGGCTTTTGGCCCACACTTTCAGGGTCCTTTTGGCCCTCCTTTCAAGGCATATATCCAGCCTATTAAAGGCCTGTCTCCTACCCACTGGTAGCCGCAGTTCCTGCTACAGATCTGGGCCTGCACACACTGCCATATCTGTGCCTCTGCAAACAGTCCGCCTCCATGTCCTAGATCCATCGCAATCTATCCTAGACTATCTTGCCTCTGCTCCAGGCTTGTTCTAGCTCTAGGTGTGCTACCCACATGATAGCCATGATGCTGTCTATGTGGCAGCCCCTATTGGGTACTGCCCTAGGTCTCCCTCCCCCATGCTCTCCTCATATGGGGGCTTACAGATGGGGAGGTGACCTTTCCAACAATCATTGCCATCACTGAAGATAGCATTCACCTGTCCGTCCTTGGTCTCTTTATCCTCTTTCTTCTTACCATCAGTCTTCTTCTTCTGCCCTCTTTTTAACCTATAGCAATATCTCTTGAGGTGCTCTTTCTTTGCATTGTGAAAGCATAAACCCTCTGAGGTCCACGTCTATAACTGGACTTCTCCCTATCCAGGGACTTGTCTCTCCCACTAGACATGCAATCCATGAGTATAATGGAGCTCTCTATAGCCTTCCACATGGCCTAGCCCCTCCTGCCTTCCCTGATCCTAGCTTGGTAGGTTGTCTTTGATGTTGCTGCTCTCTAGTCGCCTCTTGCTAGGCTAGATATAGGGCTTGATGCCCTCACCATCTTACACCCACAAAGTTGCCTTTAGATCCTAGCATATAAAGGAGCATCTAGGTGGGTTTATGGTTTGAGTTAGCAGTTAATTGGATTGATTTCCTATCATGTCTATCACCAATTTTATGTTTAAGGTTATCTTGTCATAAAAACTCTTATGTATCACATTTGTCATAAAATCTCGGTCCATGCGCTTTTACTCAAGTATCTAGAAATCCCATATTCATATCTCGTGCCTCTGGAACTAACTATCTCACCCCCAACTTAACCCATGACCACTCCTCAAACTAACCCTAACCCTTACATGTACTCACTAAATTGATGTACTTATATTGCATGCCGACATCACCTCCTCCTTAGGAGGGCCCCCATAGGTTGGTCAAGTTTTGTGTAGATATGTTGGTGTTTAAGTTAGTGTTAGTTGTTAATGAGGGACCTTAGTTAAGTTCATGTTATCCACCTAAGGTCATTCAAGGATCCGTCAATGAGGAGGAGAAGTCAATGCAAGTGTGATATGGATCTCATCGAAGCTTGAAACATCCCAAACCTCTAACTAAACCTTCATGTGCACCACGAGCTAGGACCAAGTTTCTTAGATCTAGTTGACAAGATGAAGAAATGTCTACTTATTTATTTTGTAAAAGTTTCTGTTGTGAATATGCATATGCATCATTGTTTGTGGTGTGCTCTTTCTTTTTTAATGTATTTTGTAAAAGAAGGGCTTGGTTTGAGAAGTGGTGTTTGGTTTCTGTGCTCACAAGGCAGGGGGCTAAGAGGCACCATGACCTAGGACCAAGTTTCTTAGATCTAGTTGTGCTCATGCTTATGCTTATACATGAGCATAAGAGAAGGAGACATATGCTTATGCTTATGCATGAGCATAAGAGCATGAGCATGAAAGAGGGGAAAGAGGGGGGAAAAGAGGGAGGAAAAGAGGAAAAGAGATTCAAAGAGGGGAAAGAGGAAAAGAGGAGAAGGAGAAGGAGACATATGCTCATGCATAAGCATAAGCATGAGCATATGTCTCCTTCTCTTATGTCTCATGCATAAGCATAAGCATGAGCATATGTCTCCTTCTCTTATGTCTCCTTCTCTTATAAGATAAGGAGACATATGCTCATGCTTATGCTTATGCATGAGCATAAGAGAAAGAGACATATGCTCATGCTTATGCTTATGCATGAGCATAAGAGAAAGAGACATATGCTCATGCTTATGCTTATGCTTATGCATGAGCATAAGAGCATGAGCATGAAAGAGAGGAAAGAGGGGGGAAAAGAGGGAGGAAAAGAGGAAGAAGAGGGAAATGAAAAGAGATTGGAAGAGGGGAAAGAGGGGGGGAAAGAGACACAGTATCAGTCAGGTCCCTTGCCCTCTCCTACTCCCACTGCTACTCCTGGCTCCAGAAGTGCTCGCATAGCTTCCAGTCCTTCTGACTTTGCCACTACCATCAATCCTCCTTACCCAATCGAGGACCTCTACTATCAAATCATGGCTACCGGAGAGATATTAGAAGATAGAAAGGGCAAAGGAGTGATAGCCACCATGAGGTGGTTGATGAGCCATCACTTCAAGGGTGGCATTGCTACCGATTGGCGGTATGAAGATGACCAAAAGAAGTAGGTGGTCATCGATGAATTAAAACAAAAATACCCTAACCCGCCAAATTAAGAGTTTAATGAGAATTATATGTGAGAGCGCATGGGTTTGGCAACCTTGCATATTTCCATCGCAAAGGGGATGGCTAAACCCAGCTAGGCAGACAAAGCTGATTGGAAGTTCTTCAAGAAGCAGAATAGGGACCATCGTGAAATGTTCGAGGGTCAAAGGAGGGCTGTGAGGAGACAGTTGGACACCGTAGGTACTTTACACTTTAGTGTAGCCAGATGGTTGGCATTCGTTGGTAAGTCTACTTCTTCTCATTTAATGTATTGTTCTATTTGTTTTACTACATATTACATGCACTTTATCTAACTCTAACTCTTGTAAATTAGATCCACAGCAAGCTGCGATGGGTCATCTTCCTATAGATGCAGAGATGCGACACGTGTTTTGCATAGGAATAAAGCCATGGTTTATTGAGCAAGAGACTCGGGGGGGTCACTCATCATATGTAACCCTGTCACGTGAGTTCAACAGAAGGACATTTTTAATATCTAAATTTTACAAAAGTTAATTTACATAAGGGAGTATTTAAAATAATTTTGGGAAAATTTTACAGATTTGTATAGAAAAAGGATACATTTTATTAATGAAAATTTTACAAATAAGGGATTTTAGAAATAGGCCTTGAACGCAAGTGATATAGAGGGTTTATACATAGTTACCCCCTCGAGGCAAGAGAAAATGGGAGCGACGGTCGATTGGGCTGAGGTGGCTACTCGCACAGTATAAGTATACTCCTACTTGTAATCTCACTTTTTAAGTTGTTTTATTCTTTAAGTTCCAATCTAATTTTAAATTTATATGGTTCACTCTTAGGGTCACGTCCCATCACCAGAGGCGAGTGATCGCCAAGGATCAGATACACATGACAAGGGTCAGCGAGAAGGCATAGCTCATGAGGACCAAGGATCAGGCCAACAAGACGAGGATGAGGATGAGGATGACGAGGACGATTCAAATGAGTAGTAGTAGTAGTAGCAGTTTGCATATACTTCGCCATGTATGTCATTTTGTATATCCGCTCGTTTGAGCGATTCTGTATCACCCTTTTCAAAAGGTAATTTTGTAACAAACAATGTTGTATATGTTCAACATGTATATGCTTTTGTTGCTCGATGATTTCATTTGAGCGATTTTGTATCACCCTTTTCGCAAGGGAAATTTTGTAATAAAAAACTTTTTTTTGTAATTACAAAAAAAAAAAACATTAGTGGGGCAAAATAGGGCTTGCTATGGCCCTGTTTAGCCCCACTAATGCTTTTTTTTAAGTTTTGTTAATGGTCGCTATATAGCGACGTTTACCAGTGTTGCTATATAGCGATGTTTATTAGCATTGCTATATAGCGACTCTTTATAGCGACCGTTCTTTTTCAATGCTTTTAATGACTTTAATAATGATGTTTGCGCCCGTAAAAAAATTTTTTTAAAATGTAAAAAGCATCGGTATTTTTGTCAGAAAAGGGCCTATGCCTTGTAGTGATTGCAAAGAACGTGGGCATGGCCATAAAGTTTACATTTGGATCTAAATGGGTAAGATTATCTTGTTTTATGCCTTTGCACTTTTTAAATTCTTTGTTTGAGAATATACATATGCATAGAACAAAAACTATGTGGTCCTACAAGCGTGTAGATAAAAATACACTTGAAGATTTACTTGGGATGAATTGGGGAACCAGGTCACACAACAAGACAAAGCAACTATAGACGCACTTAATAGACGTGAAAAATAGTGTGTGCATCTATAGGCATTGCTAGAATAGTGAAATATGGGCGCGTCCAATAGCGCGTCTGCATTGTGAATTAGATGCAAAATAGAGAATACAAAAAGTGAGATTTTGGTACAGGCTGATAAATGTACATCACTGCTTTCCAAACATTGCCCATGATTACCAAAGCACATAATTTTAACAAAAATATAAATGCTTTTTGGCAAACCCACATATACAAAAATTAAGTGAGGTGAGGAGAATGAGACAATATGTAAAATACTTTTGCCAATATCAATGATGGGATACGGTTCAATGTCATCCTCAATGAGATCAACCCTTGCCAAACTATCTACTTCAAAATCCAAACCAGTGTTGAGATCTACAAATAAATTCAGCCCACTATTACTTATGCTACTCATGTGCTCATCAAAATTAGGATCACCAATGGTAGGCTCGTCCTCATGGGTAATGGCCTCAATATCTGTATCTCCTGAACTGACCACCATAGCCATCTGACCAGATCCAGCGCCGCTGCCATGTGACACCATGATCCCTCAAGAAACTATCATGCAAAGTGAAGCAATGCTGCACAAAATGGGCATCATGCGATCGATCATCACTAATGTAGAAGTGATACTCTCGCACAATGATGCATGAGTCCATGGTGCTATCAATGCCATCCACATGAGCATGTGCACGATGATAGCTAATGTGCACAAATATAGCAACCTACAATATGGCATTGAAAAAAAATATGACTATTGAAATAATTCAATATAATGAGGCCATAAAAAAACCAATAACTCAATCACACGTCACCTGTTCGGAGAAATAATACTCTGATTGGATCTCATGCTATGGTGCAAAGGTATAATTCTCCACAAAGACCACACTGAGACAACCACCCCTATAGGAAATGTCCTCAAACATGCACGGAACCAACGATCCTCCCACTTTGTAGTGTGCGAGTGGCGTATGTAGGGTATAGCTTCCCTCAAAAACTGTCAATGAATACAAAACGTGGTGTCTCCTTCCCCACAAGCTGCAACCTCCTCAACTATGCACCACCATCTAATGTCAAGGTACTGTACTCATACTACTGCCAACGAACCATCTACACATCACAAGTATCTAGTGCAACTCGTGGCACTCTAGCAAAGTCACCACACAAAGTACACTGCCTTCCACACAATCAAGGGAGTGGAATAAAGCATCGCCATCTCATGTACACAATATGGAATGAATGAAGTCACGAGGGCTAGTAGGAACCACTCCCCTATGACCATCAAGGGAAGGGAATACGTCATACACCAATCCAAAATCCACATGGTAGTGACAACAGCATGTGTCCCGCTCCTGAGAGCATCGCACAAACCATGGCCTGCATTGCTCAAATGACCTCTGCCCAATCCTAAACTCTGGGTGCGCCTCTACAAACTGAGTGTACAACTCAGTCTAGGTACACTCCAAAAAACATGCACCATGCTCAATGTACACATTGCGTGACACCCTCTTCCACAATCCCTTCTTGAACACTGGGGATGCTCTGCAATGCTCCTCCCAAAACTGTTGTATGAAGGACCTAGTGGAATCATCCAACAATCGATCGTTGTGAGGTGCACGACCACTCAAAGCCCAAAGAGCATCAGTCTCACTATCCTCTAGACTCTGCCTCCTAATCATGCCTGCTCGCAATGTGTGCGGTGCAATCTAAAGAAGACATGAAGCGGTTCACACATGGCCTATCATATGAGGTCTACTAATGGCAGCCACAATAGCACGACATGCTGCCAAGGCATCATTGGAGTTCCTATGCTTAATAGAAGCATAGGAACGTCAAACACTACTAAGGACCTCGCTACATACAACCCTATCTCTATGTGCACCAAGACCAGCAAGCCTCCTACACTCTAGCAAGTCAGGGTGATCAATCAAGGACGTGAGAAGAGCAGACTGCGAAGCTAGCATGAGGTCACTAAAAAAAGACTGCACAATCTTGCTAGTATCACGACAGATAGTGGACTTCGGCAAGTCATGTCGTGAAGCAACACTGCTGCTGCAAGGTGGGGCAAGGGGATCAATGGGAGATGGTAGGGTGGAGGGGGGAAGGGAGGCGCCAAGGGGAAGGGGGGGAGGGGGAGGGGGAGGGGGGAGGGTGGAGGGGGAAGAGGTAGAGGTGGAGGCCAAAATGTAGGTGGCTAGGGAAAGGGTAGAGGCTGGAGGTAGGGGAGCGGATGAGGATGTGGAGGGGGGGACAATGGAGGTGGGGGTGGAGGTGGAGGTGGAGGTGGAGGTGGAGGTGGAGGTGGGATGTAGAGGTGGAGGTGGATCAGTGGTGGCAACGCGAGCTCTAGCTCTAGAGGCTCTCTTGCGCTCACGAGCCTTCCGCTTGTGCTCCTCGTCAATGAGATTTGGGGGGGGGTTTCCTACATCTTTCACGTTTACTAGCTCTACAGCTTTGAGAACCCATTCTCAATGAAAGTAGGATGGAAGGTGTGACAAAGTGATGGGGAGGCAAGAATGGCTAAGAATGGGTGAAATGAATCAAAACGTGGTGTATTATAGAGAGCCTCAACTCATCCACTAGATTGCTCTTGATTATTATTGGTGGAGAAGGTGCTAAGATTGAAACTAATTGGCTGGAATCCAACTTTAATTTCAAATATTTGCATCATTTGATTTTATTCCAATTTTGTACCTCCAAATACCTCGATCATGGTCATAAACCTTGATCGAGGTATGCTATGCCTAGGTCATATACCTCGATCAAGTTATTCAATACCTCACGCAGGTCATAAACCTCGATCGAGGTACTCTATGCCACACAGTCATATACCTCGATCGAGGTATTCTATGCCTCACGGAGGTGATAAACCTCGATCGAGGTATTCTATGCCTCGCACATCGTGATCATAAACCTTGATCGAGGTATTCTATGCCTCGCGCACATCGTGATGTGTATACATGTGGCTCGTGTGGCACCATGCATGGTCATGATGTGGCAATATGGTGTGGAATATATGAGTCTCTTCCATGATGTGGAAATGTGATGTGGCATGATGAGTTGGCATTCATGAGGTGGTAGATTGACATGGCAAATTGAGGTGGAGGGATTGGTGATGTGGCAAGGTTGACGAGGTATGCCAAGGTGGCAAGGTGTGATGACATGGCTCCAAGAGTTCCTATGATGTGGAATGATGAGGTGGCACATGTGGCTGATGTGGCAGCACGTGTGGCAATGTAAGGTGACATGGCAAGGAGTGATGTCACATCTCCTTGATGACATGGCACCACGCGGTCTAACAATGTGGCATGGTTGCAAGGCAAAACTAGATGACTCAGCCTTCCGCATGGGTAGCATGCACACTCCAAAGGCTTGCCATTAGGGTCGATGATGCTCCTAGCCTACCTCACCAAGCCTGATACCAAGCCTACCTTGTCTTGGTATTAGGCTTGGATGGCCCATTTTCCCCCACAAAAGGGAGATTTCACTCTTGAAGGCCATATCATACGTTTCCCTTACTCAAATTTCACCAAAATTTTTTCCTCTTATTCATCATGTGGAGGACTAAAAATATTGACATTTTTGAAATGTTTGGTCATGTTTGAGAATTATTAGATTTATTTTTAATATTCTTTATTGATCCTCTAAGGAGTAAAAGTAAAAATTAAACTTCAATCTTCCTAAATCTAACCGTTGGATTTGGGATTTGATGATTCAACCACACACCTTATGTGCCTACTAACCTTCCACCAAATTGGATTTGCTTAATTATTCAAAATACTAAAAAAATGTGGTGTGCTACTAAACTGCATGTATTTTATGACCTTATTTATTATAAATAATTATTTATAATTAGATAAGTCATTCAAAAAATTACCAATAAATCAAATTAAGCTTTACATAATGTAAAGAGACCACGTACAAAGTTTCAATAACATTTAATCTAAAATGAGTGAGAAATTTAGAATTTAATATGACACTCTCTGTTCATGACAAAGGTGTGACCACCCTAGAACCATGCCGTGTGACACAAATAAATTTTTTGTGTGTGCATCGAATTTTCGATCAGACTATACGATTGTGTGCACAATAGCATGTGTGAGATTTGCATTTTTGTGTGCTAAAAAGCTTGTTTTTCCACCTCCTAAGGATTGGGGAGTGAACAAAAAGTGGACACCCTTAGCTTGCTACTTCCCACCACCATCTTAGATCAGAATAATCCAGATGTAAAACCACCTATATTGAAGATGGGTGCCAAATGTCATCAATTATATATATGAAATTATGCTTAAGTACATGTATCAATGGATCTTTAAAAATGAAAGCTTCGATTAATTAAATCATTAGTATGCACCTACTATAGTGCTCGGGAAGAACAAAAGTATCACTTTCATCGGTCCAATGTTTGGTGGAGTCTATTGCAAAGAAACCACTACTACCTTTCTCACTGTCGCATGGGGACCATTGTAAATAGTTCTAAACCATTTTACATCAAGAATGAAAATATTGAATCATCTGAAATCAACTTCATAGATTTTGCATATTGTTCCACAATAATCCAATTGTGAGGAGAGTTGAATTGATGCATTCCACGCGAAAATGTCATCCATATGACCATAATGCACTGTACTTTTTGTACTGTAAAAGAGAATAATTAAAACAATGAGCCACAAATAATTACTTAATTATGTCAAGAGGTAAGAAACTTACATGCATCATACATCCAAATGATAACTCTCGCTCGTACTCGTTTATTGTCTTTGCATCATGTTCGGCTTTACGTAGAGCTATTTGTAGCCAATCAAGTGACATGTGAGTGGCGAGAAGTGCCAAATCCCGTGGATATGGTTGCGATCGCCTATACATTACTCTGAATCTCATCCTTGCATTTATTCTTTTTGCTTTTGCCTCTTCATATCTCTCAATCCACTTCTGTATCTCAGGGCTATTGAGGATACAAAACTTATTTAATTTCTCCATTTGCTCTTTGCTCATCTTTCTTTCAATCCCTTTTCTTTGGGGAACCTCGCCAACGATGCGATCATCATCCTTGTTATGCCAAGCTTGCAGCATATCGGGATCCGAGGATGCAAGAAACTCCGTGATATATACTAATGACTCTTGCACAAGCCATCCCTCTACCATGCTTGCTTCTGGTCTTGCTATTTGTCTTATGAATCCCTTCAAAATTTTCATAAACCACTCAAGAAAAAACATCCATCGACTATGAACGGTACCTGTAATAGCCACCTCATCAACTATGTGCACAAGCAAGTGGACTTGAGTTGTCATAATGCTCGAGGGAAAGTGCTTCTCAAGCAAGCATACGGCTTCTATGGATTCCACCCTAGCCTTCTCGATGCTCGATATGGAGATCTCTTTTTGGGATATCCACCTATTTAACATGTCCATGTAAGATATTTTCATAATCAGTCTACAGATTAATCAGCTTAAATTGAAGAAAATGCAATCAATGCGATTTGATAGTAAGCATATATCACAATACCACTGATCTTTAATATAGCAATTATAACATCTTCTTGTAAGCACCCTTTTATTGTAATTGGGAGGATGAACTATCAAAGCAACAAAGAAGTCATGTTAACAATATAACATAATCATAATTATGGTAACGCATCACGATTATTGGTACACTAATTCTACAGCTTATAATACCTATAAGACCTTGTGCCAATCATGGGGCGTGAGCCCACTAAGCTTATTGTCCTTTGAAAATGCTCCTTTTAAGCAACGCATGTACTCTATTGGTGTTTGAAAAGAGGCAATGTCTACCTTGACCGCTACCTCCTCCCTCGTAGAGAGGATCCACGTTGCTTTTGGGAGGACAACTTTTCCCGAAGCATGCACTTGGGGCCACAAACGAGACATCCTATTCATAGCACGCAAGTCTTCTCGCACTCCTCTCGAGTATTTGGAACCAACTAAGTGCCCAAATAGTAGCCCCCATATTCTTGAAGATATGCATGGGATCCAAGAGATGATTGATTTGTAACTGACCCCAATAAGGAAGCTCATGAAAAATCGATAGCCTCTTCATGCCATGAGGACGTTCCTCTCCATTCACCCTCCAAGCTTGAATCCAGTCACTTGCCTTTAAATATGATGGTGGTAGATCAAGTTGACCTCCACGTGCGAGACGGTCTAGTGGAAGGTATCGAGCATGATCTTCATAAACATTTTTTCTCATATGTTTGGAGTATCGTGCAAGCGATTTCAAACCCGGTCCACAAATAGGACAAGCATGGTACCCACTTGTAACAAGTCCTACACAAGTGCATGAATGTGTTAGTATGCAAAAGAGAGTCATAAAAGCATAATCGTATATTATACTTGTAGAGACACAACCATGTACCTGCGCACTCTCCATATCCTGGGTAGTCATGCATGGTCCACATCAAGATACCCCTGACCAAAATATCATTGGTATGTCTAAGAGCTTTGTAAATATCAAAGACCCGCACTCCTCTCCATAATATTTGTAACTCCTCTATCAAAGGCGCCATGTACACATCCATATTTTTTGCCTTGAACTTCCCTGGCACAAGTAGTGCAAGCATGAGGTGTCCCTTTTTTATTGTTAGCCATGGTGGGATATTATAATTCACCATGACTATGGGCCATGTCAACCAAGATGTCGAGCATAATCCGAAAGGATTCACGCCATCCATGGCAAGCCCAAGATGTAAGTTACGTGGCTCCCTTGCAAAGTTCGGCCACTGATTGTCTATGTGCTTCCAAGCTGATCTGTGGGAATCCTCAATGTGTCATCAGTGGACCGATGAGATGCATGCCATGTCATCAACTCTGCTATGGATTTGCATCGGAACATGTGTTGTATTCTTGCAATGATGGGAAAGTGTCATCTCTATATCATTGTTCCCCACACTTAAGACAACTAGCCAAATCTCCATGCTCATGATGAAAGAGAATACAATCATTATGGCAAGCATGGATGGTATCATAATCCATACCCACTGTTGTTAGCATCTTTTTCACTTCATCTGTTGATGCGGGCATGGTATTGGTGTAGGCAACATCTTCTGGAGGAACCTATCACAATTTAAACATAAATAGGCTTCAAATAATGATTGAAATTTGAGAAGCCTATATTTTTTGCCCCCCTCTTGTACATTTTAGTGTAAGTTGAAACAGATGCTACTTATGAGAAATTGTATTGTATAGTTGAATAAAACCCTTTAATTTGTATGTCACAGAGATGCATGCTTTACACCCATACTAGTACCTAATAGAACGTATTTTCAACTTTTGATGTTTTTAATTCCGAAAATCTCATGTGTTTTCTCCACCTTATCCAATTTTGTCTCCCTTGCATGCTCCCAAACTATCACTAGCTACTAGAGATTTGCATGAAGTAACTTGAATTGAACCATGAATAAAATGGCACAAACTTATAAGAAGATGGCCCAAACTTTAACCTTATGTTGATCTATTGGGTTTTTATATCAAATATGATGCATGTAGTAGCATTATGTTGATTTATCGCAAGTGTTTATATTCAATATGATGCATGCACTAGCATCATGTTGCCTATATGCCACTTTTTCTATTAGGAAAAGGTAGTGTTTTGTAAGAAAACAATACAACGTCTGTGCTCAATAGATAACAGGATCTCGTACGCAAGAGAGAAAAACAGATAGTATGGAGAATCAAAAATTTGATTACTGTAGAACTGATACAATAGATGGCACTGCCTCCCAATCGTGTGCTCCTGTGAAAGAAGCTTCGATGGCGAGCTGAAACACTAGAAGACGGAGGCTGGATGCTAAGGAAATAGGGTTGCTATGGCCAGTGATAAAATGGGCCTCACGGGCTTGCTCTTATATAGCCACTAGTCGTAGTCGGTTGGACCCAATTGGGTGACCGACCAAGTCCACCCAAAACGGTCAACTGGGGGTTGGGAGTCCCAAAATAGGCCAGCGACCACATGATAGAATTGGTGCGCAAAGTAGAGCAACTAACCTATGGTCTCCATTAGGCCCACAGCCATCCAGGATCATCTGGGACTCCAAACGGGCCCCGCAACCCGAGAGTGGGCTTGCCCTAGGAAATGCTCTGTCTACCCTCAATGCAGTCAATCATGGGATGCCTTCTCACACTTGCATGTAGCCTAGTTGGCAGTGTGCCAACTGTGAAGATTGTGGGAGAGAGGGAAGGAGTCTCACTTGCGGCTTTCTCACATGCACAATGGGGGAATACACACAAAGGTGGAGGCCGAAAACAGTTTTCCTCTTCTTAGTTGTGTAAGCCAAAAAGAACTCTAGTACAAAGAAATAGAAGAACCCTATATGTGGGTCTCAAACCAAACTCAACTAACTAAGGTGGCATACTAACTGAGCCACGAACTAGTGTAGATAAGCTTTGAGGATTCTGACGTAGAGATCCTTGACCTTGGGAAAAGAAGTTGTACCACCTCGGACCCCTCTCCAAACCATGGACTAGGCCACCCTAGGAAGAAGGTGTCCTTCTCAGAGCCCTCAGATGTTGAGATGGCAGACCCATCAACAAAGAAGACTAAAAGATCTCGTAGGAGTAAGTGGTCGCCCTAGGATTTTCCCATCGGCTCGAGGCAAGAGGACTATTCAGTCGTTCAGGACCTTGCTCATCGGTCTTTGAGCATCACGCTCCCTCAACTAATAGCATTAAGCCCTAAGGTGAGATGTGAGCTGCAGCAAGGGCTCTCAACAAGGAGGAGCAAGAAAAAGGGAAAGGTACGACAGGTCTCTTCCATCTCTGAAGAAATTGATCGGCACCCATATTCAGTAGATGTCATCATAGATAATTGTCGTGTCAAAAATGTGTGTGTTGAGGGGGGAGCTGCATGTATTATCATGGTGCCCCAAATCATGAAGAAATTGAATTTGGGATATTGGTTCTATAGATGGCACTGTGAGACAGGCATTCCGATCACATGGAGCTACTTCGAGATAGGGCACGGTAAGGGAGAGCACGATGGTGCAGGTGCTTATGTGAAGTGTGCTTTGTGTCGATACCAGTTGCATCATAGTGCCGATCGCTTCAAGGATGCACATGATCTAGTGTGGTGGTGCAGCCAGCACTTATCCACTAGTGCTATGTCCTCATTTCAGTCGCATGATGATAGGGTGGTGAGCTGGTATTTTTGGTGCGTGGACATTGGGAGTCTTGATCGGTCTAGGCCTTTTGATTGTCGTTTAGTGTCTGGCACTCTTGATTTCCATTCCATCACGAGCATAGGTGAGTCTCACCCCGCGATCTTTTCTCGACGGTTTGTATGTTTTTGCTCTGCATGCATTGATGATGATTGGGGAGGGTGCTCCATGATACCATGGGCCGATCCATGGGCACGGCGAGTGCTTTCTCCCTTCCAGCCTTGGGAGGAGGTACATGATGATCAGGATGCGGGATTCAGTTCCTCTAGAGATTATGACTAGCTTATAGTTATGTTGCATATTGGTGATATCTTTGTGGTTATTCCTTCGGAGGGCAATGAGGAGGGTGTGGATTATTACTCGTTGTGATGCTCTATGGTGAAGAGTGTGCTGAATCAGGATACAGTGGATGGGCATGGGATGCACTTCAATGCTCATAGCATGATCGTAGCTGGCCACTATTTTCAGTAGATACAGAGGCGTGGTTGCTATATTGAGTTCCAGGAGTACATGGAGGATCAGGATGCATACATGTATTCTCATCTTGTTGTTGTGATCAAGATTACTTTGAGTCATGTTTGCACTCGCAAGGCGACATCCACTTCACGATGGTGCTTTGCAGTGGCAGATCACGAGAGCATACTTGCAACTATTGACATGAGAGCCGATCTTGAGGAGTAGCACATTACATATCATATTTTTTGGGATCATCAGTTGATCAAATTGATTTTTATTGGTTATGACTAGTTGATTACATATTTTTGTATTCGATATGTATAGGCTCACTGTGTGACCGTACCATTGTAATTTTCATGGACTCATATTTTGTATTTCACTATGATGGTTGTATACACGTTCATACACATTATTGTATTAGATTCTATTTTATACATATTTTCTGTTGTCTTCTCAATGAGATTTGTTGTGTTTGTAAAACAAAAAATTGTTTATTAGTAGTAATGTTGTAATTGTGTTTTGCACATGAAATATGCATGTGGACTTATCTATTGGGGATGAAACTTCGCACGGCTCTTAGGCCGCCATAGACATACATCCATGCAAGTTTTGGTCTCCAACAGATTTGGTATGCGCCACGTGGAAGGTATAATGCGTACATTTTTACAATCCCTACCGGCACGACTACGTATGAAAAATGGCGCACGTACTAACCGAATATGCATGTGGACTTATCTGTTGGGGACTAAACTTTGCACAGCTCTTAGGCTACCCTAAACGTACATCCATGCAAGATTTGGTCTCCAACTGATTCGGTATGCGCCATGTGGAAGGTATAATGCGTACATTTTTACAATCCCTACGAGCATGACTACGTATGAAAAATGGCGCACGTACTAGCAAAATACACATGTGAACTTATCTATTGGGGATGAAACTTCACACGGCTCTTAGGCCACCCTAGACATACATCAATGCAAGATTTGGTCTCCGACTGATTTGGTATGTGCCACATGGAAGGTATAATGTGTACATTTTTACAATCCCTACTAGCACAACTACGTATGAAAAATGGTGCACATACTAACCAAATATGCATGTGGACTTATCTGTTGGGGATTAAACTTTGCACAGCTCTTAGGCTACCCTAGACATACATCCATGCAAGATTTGGTCTCCAACTAATTTGGTATGCGCCACATGGAGGTATAATGCATACATTTTTACAATCCCTACTAGCATGACTACGTATGAAAAATGGCGCATGTACTAACAAAATACGCGAGTGGACTTATCTGTTGGAGATGAAACTTCGCATGGCTCTTAGGCCAACCTAGACATACATCCACACAAGATTTGGTCTCCAATGGATTTGGTATGCACCACGTAGAAGGTATAATGCATACATTTTTATAATCCCTACTAGCACGACTACGTATGAAAAATGGCGCACGTACTAACCAAATAGGCATGTGGACTTATCTGTTTGGGATTAAACTTTGCACGGCTCTTATGCTACCCTAGACGTACATCCATGCAAGATTTGGTCTCCAACTGATTTGGTATAATGCGTACATTTTTACAATCCCTACTAGCATGACTACATATGAAAAATGGTGCATGTACTAACCAAATAGGCATGTGGACTTATCTGTTGGGGATTAAACTTTGCACGGCTCTTCGGCTACCCTAGACGTACATCCACACAAGATTTGGTCTCCAACTAATTTGGTATGTGCCACGTGGAAGGTATAATGCGTACATTTTTATAATCCCTACTAGCATGACTACGTATGAAAAATGGTGCACGTACTAACGAAATACGCGAGTGGACTTATCTATTGGGGATGAAACTTCACAACTTCAAAATGTGTCCCTTCCACTCATGCAAGATATCACCTTTCTTGCTCTTGGGAAGCTTACGTGGACCTTTGGCCGATCCTTTCATCACTATTCAATCATTCAAGTTGTAGGTGCAAGGGATCCACTGATCCAATGCATTTCTGGTGTTGTCGAAGGCATAATAGGTCACAACATTGCATGGTATTGTAGCCTTTCTCCTCACCATGCTTGTAGAGGTTGCATTATCAAGAATGGGACTCCTACACAGGGCAATGCAGCTCCAACAGAGGCAGAAAAGAGGGAGGAGGAGAGGGATAGAGCAGCTCCAATAGAGGCACAGGAGAGAGAGAGGGGAGAGGGAGAGAGAGGGGGGGGGAGGTACATAGCAAATGGAAGAGAGAGAGAGAGAGAGAAGCTACAGCAAGCATGCGAGAGCAGGAGGGAGTAGAGAAAGAGGGGGAAGAGGGAAAATGCAAGGGAGGGCAGCCTCACAATTCAAAAATGGAGGCAATGGCAAGCTGGACTAGAACAGTGGAGGGCAAAGGCCCTGGAAAGAGAGGGGAGAAGAAAAATCCACCACAAGGGGCCTACCATCTCATTGAAGGCAGATTTGGGCTCACGTGGGCGAGATGCACCTAGTAGGAGGGTCAAACATGGGTTAGGGGGGGGGAGGGATTGGTTTGGGTGCTCCCTAGTGTAAGGGGAACAACCAATAGGGGCTCTCTACAGGCCTTCCCACCCTCCAACTCAACATACCACTACCCACACCTTCTAGCACTCTCATTGGACCCACACTTCAAATCCCTGTCTAATCCTTTGAAATTAGGAAACACTAATTGGAGGCCCTTTTGAGACCCGATTTCTTCCCTAATGATTATGACCAAAATCGATGATATCATCGAATTTTGTTATGAGTTATGAGAAAACTTGATGATATCATCGAATTTTGTGATGAATTACATGATAAAAATTGATGATATCATTGAATTCTGTCATAACAAATAAAGAAATACTAAAACGGCTATTACTTTTCAACCAGGGCTCTATTTTGGGAGAATCTCTAGCTCAAAATTTAGAGCACAAGTAGCTCTAGCTACAATTATGCCCTAGCATTTTGTTCAAATATAAAGCTAAATGCACTCCAAAATTGGGTGCAATGTCAAAGGGTCAGTATTAATCCTAGCATAACTATAGCTCTATTATCAAGACATATCATAAGTTCTCATAATAACATCAACTTTCCTTCTAACCTATAGATGCCTTTGTCATGGGATGGAGATGAGATTTAAAATTCCACAAATAGATGAGGATGCAATACATGATGGTATCATCCAGGCATTCCAAAACACGTTCTTGATGATGAGAGAAAAATATGTGGAGAATATGATGGGTAGCTTCTTCTTTTATTTGATATGATATAATTCCAATCATATTAACTTTCTTCCTTGTGTGTTAAATTGGCTTAGTGGAAAATGTGCTCAATTTTATGTACTCGTGCAAATCCAATCAAGTCAAGAATTCCATTTTTCTAGTGTTAATTCTTGTGGGACTTATGATAGGAAGGCATTTTTTCAAAAATGAGTACAAAATGGCAATTTTAAATGGTATAAAAAAGAATATTCCATTCAATTCGCGTTTTTATGAAATGATTCTCACTTCATCTGCAATAATCTTATTGGTCCCACCTCAAGATCAATCACCTACTTGATCTCATGCATATCTTCAAGAATGTGGAGTCTACCATTTGGGAACATTTGAATGGGAAACGAGACACCTTGAGCATAAGGGAGTATCTACACACCATAGGGAGGATGCGTCAAGCTTAGCCACCACAAGAGAGGCCAAATGGGCATTTCTTTTTACCCCATGCACCATGGATGTTATCAAAGAAAAAGATGGTGGCGGTGAAGCTGGCTATCACTACAATTTGTACTTTCATTGGGGATGCATGCAGTGTTTGAAGGGGGCCTTCACAAAGAGCAAGAAAAGAGGTGTAGAGCAATTATACAGCTTGAAATCTCATGATTGGCACAAGATGCTCCAAGTAAGTATGACTTGGCATAATCTCTTTCTCCTTCCAAACTTGTGAGTGTAGAAGCAACTAAAGATGGGCGAGCTTGTGAGTTACCTCACACTATACAAAATGTGAAGTGTATCAATGCATGATGCAAGGTTTTCAACTTTTCATATTGCTAATACTGTGCACTTTTTTCTTTCTAGGTATGTGAGCTGAAAGGAAATAGATCCCACCATGCTTGAGGATGCTCGAGTTATGTCAGTGTAGGTGGTTTGTTTAGTGGAGGAGACCTTTCCACTTTCTATTCTCACAAGCCAACTACATCTCATAGTGAATTTGGTGGACAATATTGCTATATGTGGCACTGTACATGCACAAGAGATGCACGATGGTTGTTCTTCCTCGAGCGCTTCATGAAAACCTTAAAGGGTTTTATGAGGCAAAATGCAAGGCCCGAAGGCAGCATGGCCAAGGGTTTGGTTGGTACAAGAGTCACTTGTATATATTTTTGAGTTTCTTGTTGATGTGGATAGCTCTCTCCCATGTCTATGGACTCACTATCAAGAGATGAAGAAGACCTAAGGATGACCTCTATTGTGACTTAAGGGAAAAGATGAAGCAAAGTAATGGACAAGGAGTTGCTTAATAAGATAAACCTATATGCATGCTTAATAGTGATGTGATAAAAATATGGCTGACAAGATATGAGGATGCAAAGGCAAGAAGACAAGGAGAAAGGGCCCTCTTTCATACACACCATGGATCTCGTGTGCCATACCATGAGCATCTAAGAGCACTTCAAAAGGATATTCATTTTATATTGGCTACTTGATGAAATGGAGAGAGTAGAGAGAGACGATGGGATGCATATCACAATGGAAGAACGGGAGTATGCTAGAGGATGCATGCAAAAGGTCGGTATATAGCATGTTATGCATAAGTTAGGAGCTTTCAAAATTTTAGATTGCTTATTCAATTAATTTTGTCTTGGTGTAGTGTACTATGTTCAATGCTATATGGTGTGAGGGAAAGCATTTTAGAACACAACGTATTGATGATAAGAGAAACACACAAGATTGTGACATCATTGCTAGCTTTGAGGGAGCCAATGGAGTCATGGATGATTATTGTGGCATAATCCAAGTATTATTAAGCTTGACTTTCGGCGCTTCTTTGTGTACGTTTTGGAAGTCAAGTGGTTTAAGGATATGGTGGAAAGAGACCCTAATGCAACAATCAAATGCCATGCAAGTGGCTTTGTAACTATTGACTACACAAAGTTTTGGCAAAGCAATAACAACACACTATTACTGTGAAGATTGTGGGAGAGAGGAAAGGAGTCTCACTTGCAGCTTTCTCACATGCACAATGGGGGAATATACACAAAGGTGGAGGCTGAAAACAATTTTCCTCTTCTTAGTTGTGAAAGCCAAAAGAACTCAAGTACAAAGAAATAGAAGAACCCTATATGTGGGTCTCAAACCAAACTCAACTAACTAAGGTGGCATACTAACTGAGCCACAAACTAGTGTCGATAAGGATAGCTGTCATCCAGCTATTATTTGTGGGCGGTGTACCAACCGCATCTCCAGCTAACAAGTCGGTGACATAAGTACACAACGGTCACCCTGGCATATCTCGAGTGGAGCTCGATATCTCAACACTCCCCCTCGAGCTCAATCCCAAATCCTGCACACCAAGCAGGTCTCTGAACTTGCGCAGCTTCTCTGCGCCCAATGCTTTCGTGAATATGTCAGCTACTTGATCCTCTGTGCTGACATAAACTAGATCAATAAGACCTAGTAAAACCTTCTCCCGCACATAGTGATAATGCACCTCAATGTGCTTTGTTCTAGCATGATGTGAAGATTGTGGGAGAGAGGGAAGGAGTCTCACTTGAGGCTTTCTCACAATCACAATGGGGGAATACACACAAAGGTGGAGGCTGAAAACAGTTTTCCTCTTCTTAGTTGTGAAAGCCAAAAGAACTCTAGTACAAAGAAATAGAAGAACCCTATATGTGGGTCTCAAACCAAACTCAACTAACTAAGGTGGCATACTAACTGAGCCACAAACTAGAGTAGATAGGGATAGCTGTCATCCAGCTATTATTCGTGGGCGGTGTACCAACCGCATCTCCAGCTAACAGGTCGGTGACATAGATGCACAACAGTCACCCTGGCATATCGCGAGTGGAGCTCGATATCTCAACACTCCCCCTCGAGCTCAATCCCAATTCCTGCACACCAAGCAGGTCTCTGAACTTGCGCAGCTTCTCTGCGCCCAATGCTTTCGTGAAGATGTCAGCTACCTGATCCTCTGTGCTGACATAAACTAGATCAATGAGACCTAGTAAAACCTTCTCCCGCACATAGTGATAATGCACCTCAATGTGCTTTGTTCTAGCATGAAAGACTGGGTTCTTTGCCAAATGTATACTACTCATGTTGTCACAATAAATGACAACTGCCCATCTGTAGACTGATGCATATCATAGAGTAGCTTATGCAACCAAGCTACCTCACATGCAGCCATTGCTGCACCCCTGTACTCAGCCTCTGTGCTCGACAAGGCAACTGTAGGTTGTTTCTTGCTGCTCCAAGTGACTGCAGCACTCCCAAAAGAGAACACATATCCACTGGTAGATCATCTATCAGAAATGCTACCAGCCCAATCAGCATCAGTGTATCCATGCAACTGTATCTGAACCCCAGCCTCATAAAATAGTCCATACTGCAATGTGGACTTCACATACCTGAGTATGCGTCTAGCCGCATCCAAATGCGGTTTCCTTGGAGCCTGCATAAACTGACTTACCAACCCAACAGCATAGCTCAAATCTGGCCTGGTAATAGTCATGTAAATCAAACTTCCTACTATGCGTCTGTACATAGTAGGGTCTTCCAGAAGCTCACCTGCATCTGTGCTCAGCTTCACATTCTGCTCCAAAGGAACTGAAATCCTGGCATCCCATATTTGGACAGCATGTCCAATCCATACTGCCTTTGCAAGAGCTGTATCCCACTTGGTGATCTAATCACCTCATGCCCAAGAAATAACGCAGCTCTCCCAAATCCTTCATCTCAAACTTCTGCCTCAATAGCATTTTCACATGAAGGATATCTTCATCACTATCACCTGTGATGATCAAATCATCAACATAAATGACCAGCAGCATAATCCCTTTCTCTGTTTTTCTCACATAGAGTGAGAAATCTGCCTTGGAAATCTGAAAGCCAATAGTGACAAGATACTGTCCTATCTTGTCAGACCATGCTCTAGGTGCTTGCTTCAAGCCATACAAGGCTTTCTTCAACCTGCAAACAAACTCAGGATGAATAGCATGAACATAACTTGCTGGCTGCTCCATAAAGACCTCTTCTTGCAAATCACCATGCAAGAAGGCATTCTTTACATCCATCTAATGTAAAGACCATCCCTTTGATGCAGCCATAGCAATGGCTGCTCTTACGGTTGCCATCCTTGCAACCGGGCTGAAAGTTTCTTCATAATCAATGCCATATGTCTGTGCATACCCCTTGACAACTAATCTTGCCTTGTATCTATTCACAGAACCATCTGCATTGTGCTTGATCTTATAAACCCACTTACAGCCAATTGCATTCTTGCCTTTAGGCAAAGGCACCAATTCCCATGTAGCATTAGCATCCAAGGCATCCATTTCTTCATCCATGGCTTTCTCCCATTTTTCATTTCCCATGGCTTGCTCAAAAGAAGTGGGTTCTGGTTCCTGTATCACTTTGACCATATAGGCATAGTGAATGGCTGTAAATCCATCATATTTCAGCCTATCCACAGGATACCTAACCCTGGTAGACCTGCGCAAAATAGGCTCACTTCCAGGTGCTCTCAAAACATCCCTGGTCTTCCTTACTCCAGGTGTAACAACAGAAGGAATACCCAACTCATCATCAATGCTCTGTTCTGAGCCACTGGATTCACCATCCACACAAGAGTGACCTGCATTCACATCAAACATGGGCTGATCTACCTTCTCTTTTCCTTTTCGTGATACCTGCGTACCACTATCTGCATTGCTTTGAGGGGATTCTCATGATCTCAATCTGCCTGTCCATGGCAAAGTATGTGAACCACTGGTAGAGGACACTCCAGGTCCACTGATATTTTGTGATTGCTGCTGTGCATTCTGTGCAGCATTACCATTTTGTGCATCTACATCAATCATCACATTTACTGGTTTATACCAGCTACTCATCTCATCAAAAACAACATCTTTGCTCACTGTGAACTTACGTGTAGAAGGGTTATAGCATCTATACCCTTTCTGCTGCAGAGAATAACCAATAAAGACGCACTTCTCAGCTTTTGGATCCAACTTGGACCTCAACTCATCTGGCACATGGACATAAGCAATGCAACCAAAAATCTTCAAATGAGAAATATCTGGTTTCCTACCAGTATACATCTCCTCTGGCGTCATGCCATGTATTGCTGCAGTGGGAGTCCTGTTCATTATATAGACTGCTGTAGCAACTGCTTCAGCCCAATAATAATCTGGTAGATCTTTTTCATTTAGCATAGCCCGAGACACCTCTCCAATATGCCTGTTTTTTCTTTCTGCAATTCCATTTTGCTGTGGGGTATGACTGCATGAATATTGCTGCTTTATACCATGCTCCTGCAAGAACCTTGCAAACTCATTTGAGAGGTACTCTCCCCCTCCATCTGACCTTAGGCATTTTATTTGCAGGCCTGTTTCTTTTTCAACCATAGCTTTGAAAGCTTTGAAGTGCCCAAACACTTCACTTTTCTTTTTCATAAAATACACCCACAGTTTTCTGCTGAAGTCATCAATAAATGTGACAAAATAGTGACAGCCTCCAATAGATGCAGTTTTTGTAGTCCACACATCAGAGTGGATTAATTCCAATGGTTTTTTACTCTCTTGAACATGCCTAGGAAAAGGTTTCCTTGCCTGTTTCCCAAATTGACAGGCTTCACAAATCTTGTACATTTCTGCAACCTTGAATTTTGGCAATCCTGCAACAATATTTTGGGCTTGCATTGATTTAAGTCGCTGTATATTAACATGACCAATGCGTTTCTGCCTCAATAGCATTTTCACATGAAGGATATCTTCATCATTATCAACTGTGATGATCAAATCATCAACATAAATGACCAGCAGCATAATCCCTTTCTCTGTTTTTCTCACATAGAGTGAGAAATCTGCCTTGGAAATCTGAAAGCCAATAGTGACAAGATACTGTCCTATCTTGTCAGACCATGCTCTAGGTGCTTGCTTCAAGCCATACAAGGCTTTCTTCAACCTGCAAACAAACTCAGGATGAGTAGCATGAACATAACCTGCTGGCTGCTCCATAAAGACCTCTTCTTGCAAATCACCATGCAAGAAGGCATTCTTTACATCCATCTGATGTAAAGACCATCCCTTTGATGCAGCCATAGCAATGGCTGCTCTTACGGTTGCCATCCTTGCAACCGGGCTGAAAGTTTCTTCATAATCAATGCCATATGTCTGTGCATACCCCTTGACAACTAATCTTGCCTTGTATCTATTCACAGAACCATCTGCATTGTGCTTGATCTTATAAACCCACTTACAACCAATTGCATTCTTGCCTTTAGGCAAAGGCATCAATTCCCATGTAGCATTAGCATCCAAGGCATCCATTTCTTCATCCATGGCTTTCTCCCATTTTTCATTTCCCATGGCTTGCTCAAAAGAAGTGGGTTCTGGTCCCTGTATCACTTTGACCATATAGGCATAGTGAATGGCTGTAAATCCATCATATTTCAGCCTATCCACAGGATACCTAACCCTGGTAGACCTGCACAAAATAGGCTCACTTCCAGGTGCTCTCAAAACATCCCTGGTCTTCCTTACTCCAGGTGTAACAACAGAAGGAATACCCAACTCATCATCAATGCTCTGTTCTGAGCCACTGGATTCACCATCCACACAAGAGTGACCTGCATTCACATCATACATGGGCTGATCTACCTTCTCTTTCCCTTTTCGTGATACCTGCGTACCACTCTCTGCATTGCTTTGAGGGGATTCTCCTGATCTCAATCTGCCTATCCATGGCGAAGTATGTGAACCACTGGTAGAGGACACTCCAGGTCCACTGATATTTTGTGATTGCTGCTGTGCATTCTGTGCAGCATTACCATTTTGTGCATCTACATCAATCATCACATTTACTGGTTTATACCAGCTGCTCATCTCATCAAAAACAACATCTCTGCTCACTGTGAACTTACGTGTAGAAGGGTTATAGCATCTATACCCTTTCTGCTGCAGAGGATAACCAATAAAGATGCACTTCTCAGCTTTTGGATCCAACTTGGACCTCAGCTCATCTGGCACATGGACATAGGCAATGCAACCAAAAATCTTCAAATGAGAAATATCTGGTTTCCTACCAGTATACATCTCCTCTGGCATCATGCCATGTATTGCTGCAGTGGGAGTCCTGTTCATTATATAGACTGCTGTAGCAACTGCTTCAGCCCAATAATAATCTGGTAGATCTTTTTCATTTAGCATAGCCCGAGATACCTCTCCAATATGCCTGTTTTTTCTTTCTGCAATTCCATTTTGCTGTGGGGTATGACTGCATGAATATTGCTGCTTTATACCATGCTCTGCAAGAACCTTGCAAACTCATTTGAGAGGTACTCTCCCCCTCCGTCTGACCTTAGGCATTTTATTTGCAGGCCTGTTTCTTTTTCAACGATAGCTTTGAAAGCTTTGAAGTGTCCAAACACTTCACTTTTCTTTTTCATAAAATACACCCACAGTTTTCTGCTGAAGTCATCAATAAATGTGACAAAATAGTGATAGCCTCCAATAGATGCAGCTTTTGTAGTCCACACATCAGAGTGGATTAATTCCAATGGTTTTTTACTCTCTTGAACATGCCTAGGAAAAGGTTTCCTGCCTGTTTCCCAAATTGACAAGCTTCACAAACCTTGTGCATTTCTGCAACCTTGAATTTAGGCAATCCTGCAACAATATTTTGGGCTTGCATTGATTTAAGTCGCTGTATATTAACATGACCAATGCGTTTGTGCCAGATATCAATATCTGCAACTACACCGGTCCCATGTGCAAACATTGCTGCACTCAATTCAGGCATGTCTGCATCCAACGTAAACATCCTGCCCTTCTTCTTTCCTTTTGCTATCAAGCGACCATTATTTTTCATATCCTCAACAAAGCATCCATGAGGATTAAATCTGACCTGCAAGCCCTACTCAACCATCTGACCAACAGAAACCAGGTTCTTGGTGATGTTCGGGACATGAAATACATCAGACAAGTATTTCTTTTTCCCATCCTGCATAGACAAAGGAATTTTGCCAATCTGCACAATAGGATGTGCAGTATCATCACCAGTCTCCACAAATCCTGGCTTTTCCATCTTCCTTGCATCTTGCATCCATTTTGCATGACCTGTCATGTGGTTTGACGCACCTGAGTCAACATACCACACATCATTTTGTTCTTCTGCACTTGTCACAGAATTGGTCATATGCTGCACCATAAATAGATGCTCATTTCTATCATCACCCTGCCTGCTAGAAGATGCATAATTGCCTTGCTGCAGTTTTGCATTCATAATGTCATTCTGCTTTTTGTAGCAGTCCTTAGCCATATGACCCATTTTGCCACAATAGTAGCATTCAACATTGCTATTTGCATTTTGGCTTCTCTGCCATCCACCACGACCTCTTTGCCTCCCCCTGCCTCTAGAGTTACCACGTCCTCCTGCATAGGACTGGTTTTCTTGCGTTTGCTACATATTCTGATTTCTACCATGGCCTGCAGATCGGCCTCCTCTACCTCTGCCTCTACCTCTACCAGCATTTGAGTAGAAGACAGTTTCTTTTGAAGTTCCTACTGAAGAAGATGCACCACCATTTCTCTGCTCTTCAGAAATTAGAAGAGCAATCAGCACCTCAAAATCAGGAAATTCTTCACGGACGGCAACGGATGTCCGGAACTGTGCATAATCCTTTCCTAGACCATTCAAGGTCACAGAAACCAAATCATCATCATCCACTGGCGACCCAATGGAAGCAAGTGCATCTACAATTTTCTTCACTTTCATGTGGTAGTCATTTATGCTCAAATTTTCTCTCTGCACATTGTGCAACTCTTGTTTGAGTTGCATTTTCCTGGCTTGCGTATTTGTGCTGTACATTTTTGCCAAAGTATCCCATGCCTCCTTTGGCGTATTTGCATCCTGAATATGCACAATCATCGAGTCTGAAATGCTGATAGACAGCCAGTACATAACTTTCCTGGCTCTCTCATGCCATCCTTTGAATGCCTGCATTTCCTGTTGACTGGGAACATTAGGAAGAACAGGTTCTTCTTCATTTCCTGTAATGAATTCCCAATAGCCTTTTCCCATTAAGAAATTCGTCATTCTAAACTTCCATGCCTGGAAGTTGTTCTTGTCAAGCTTTTCAGTGACAATCTGTGAAAGAGAATCAGATGCCATTATAGAACACTGCAAAATATTCTGTCACTGCAAAAAACACAACTTTTGCCACACACGGGCAGATCTGCAAAACTGACGAAAGTGGTATTTCACCACACAGTCACTTCCTAGTGACGATTTTGCATCAACAGGCAACAGGCATGAATCTGTAACTCTCAATATCTCTGCACACAGGCATACGATGCAATTTTTGCGGCACCTTTCCACCGACTAGCCGCGCAGTGGTCGCACAGCCAAAAACAGGGCCTTTTTCTAAGTGCCTACGAAGAACTTCCGCCTCCAAAACGGGCCCCGAAACAGCCTCAAATCAGAAAAGTAAAGTCACTAAGGGCTTCGTCCTTTCCCGCAGCATATACTGTGCTCTCGCCACACCATGAAGGGCGTCTCAATCTGAAACAGTGCACTCCTGCACTTCTGGCTGTGCTACCTGCAGAGATTTGCTCCCAAACTCGAAATAGGAAAGCAACACTGGTCCTCTTACCAGGACACCACGAACTTGGCTTGCTTTCTTGAGCTCCTTACCATGAACAAGGCTCTGATACCATGTGAAGATTGTGGGAGAGAGGAAAGGAGTCTCACTTGCAGCTTTCTCACATGCACAATGGGGGAATACACACAAAGGTGGAGGCTGAAAACAATTTTCTTCTTCTTAGTTGTGAAAGCCAAAAGAACTCAAGTACAAAGAAATAGAAGAACCCTATATGTGGGTCTCAAACCAAACTCAACTAACTAAGGTGTCATACTAACTGAGCCACGAACTAGTGTAGATAAGGATAGCTGTCATCCAGCTAACAAGTCGGTGACATAAGTACACAACGGTCACCCTGGCATATCTCGAGTGGAGCTCGATATCTCAACAATTACTACTACAACAATGTGAACAGGTACTATACACATATAAAAATACTCATTTATTTATATTTGATACCTTCAATGCAAGGAAAATAACATGTTTGTATTTGTGTTTGAATAGGTTGTCTATCAACCAATGGTGGATAGTAATAAGTGGTAGCGTGTCACACATATTATGCCATGTTCCAAAGGGATGGATAGTACATTTACTAATATAGAGCATATGGAGGATGATCATGGTCATGGATGTGTGATGATGATCATGATATGAGAGAGGAGGATGATCATGAGATAGGAGATATAGATATTCAGGCCATTACCTATGAGGAGGATCATGCCATTGGTGATGATAATTTTGATGAGCATAGTAGCATAAGTAGTAGTGGGCTGAATGTATTTGTAGATCTCCACATTGGTTTGGATATTGAAGTAGATAGTTTGGCAAAGGTTTATCTCATTGAGGATGAGATCGCATCATTGTATCATCCAAATTTCTTACATATTGGTAAAACTGTTTTATATATTGTCTCATTCTCCTCACCTTAATTTTATATATGTGCGTTTGGCAAAAGGCATATTATCGCATGTCAGGGTGAAAGCATGCTACAGTGTCTAAAAAAATACTCTTTTTGGCAAAGGTTCTAGCATAGATATAGTACTAGATTGTGTACTAAAAGGCACTGACAGTTGGATTAGATTTCTACATATCGAGGAATCCACGATCTGCAATCTGCAATGATGATTTCCCCGCACATCAAGGAATCTGTGATCTGCAATCTACTCTCAATTGACTCTCTTCTCTCTCGTGGAATCACTTGCACATGTTTGAAACCATTTACAAGCGACTCTCTACTCTCTCATGGAGTCCTATCTCTGTCCTTGCAATTATCTCTGTTCATCTTCACTAGAGGTCCATTGCTCTCTCTCTCCCCAGCTCTCTCCATTCTCTGTGCAAACTGGCTCTCCCATTCTCTCTCATTGAAGGCATTACACTTTGGACCGTACGTTCTCTCTGGCACAAAAACTAGTTATGTTTGAGTGATTCTACAACTCTCTCTCTCTCTCTCTCTAGAGCTCTCTCTCTTTCTCTCTCTCTCTTAGGATGACTTTCTCATACATTAAGATTGAGCATGCATGTTTTGACGTATTGTCTTCTTGTGTCGTTTATTAATTTATGATTTACCATTGAAATATAGTTGTGTCCAGGATGGAGAACTTTGCACTAGAAGTGCCACGCCATGAAGGGAACTCACTCAATGCACTGCCACATCATTGCTCCGAAAGGAACATGAGACACTTGACATTAACAGTTGTGCGACATTTCAAGCATACCACAAAGAACTTGGACTTAAGAACGAAGGCTGGCATTTTGTCTAAGGTTATAAAACATCCATATATCCAAGAGGTTGTTGATGAGACAAATTTTCAAAGCCAGTCCATATCAATGGCAATAGTGAATAATCTAAAGACATTATTGAGTCTTGTGAAAAGAGTAGAAAGTACTGATAAGTTAGCTCTACAAAGAGAGCAACTCTCCACATGATTGCTAACACTTTACCATTTAAAAAATATAGTGATAGCAAAGTAGCTAAAGCCCTTGGAATTCAAGCACTGAAACTGAAGAAACATTGCATGGACATAAAACAAGCTTCCTTCAAATTGGGCAGATGGAGGTCGAAAGTGTAGACAGGATTCCTTAAGTTGTGAGGTTGTTCAATGTGTTGTCCAATTTTGGAAAGACAACACTAGGGTTTCCCCAAGAAGGATGTTTGCAGGCATAGGCTTGGCCCAAAAAAGTATGCAATGCATCCCACCCATTTCTTGGAGCTCAGAGGTGTGCATCTTCCTTCTTTCAACGAAGTCCAAGTTACACACTATTATTTGGTACTCTACAACTGTTTAGTACTATCAGGGATAATATTAGTATTGTTTAGATGTTAAAGCTAACATTTAACACTGTAACAGATTCTATATGAAGCAAATTTAGCACTAAATCATAGAATCACAGTACTAAATTCCACACCGGGGAATTAATACATTTATAGAATAGAGTGTATTTTAGAAATCAATCGTAGGAATAAAGATAGGACAAAATAGTATTGTTTGCTCTTTCAAGTCAGTTATTATGACTGAATAGAATACTCGTTATGACTAAATAGTAATACTTAGTGTTAATTAGTAGTGTGTGATGTTTGAAATTGTTTGTATTAGAGAAGGACTTCGAGTGTAATCATTCTCTCCTTGCACTAACCCTGCTATTAGTTCTATTTAGTACGATCTAGTATTATCCCTTGCACTAACCCTGCTACTAGTACTATATAGTACTATTTAGATATTGTTCTCTTCCTTGCCTTAACTTTGCTATTACTACTATTAGTTGTATTTAGCATTATTTTACAGTATTTTAGCACTATTTAGTACTATGTAGCACTTAGTAACATTTAGCACTAAAGTACTATTTACTGAGTACTATTTAGGACTCAATAATTCTTAGCGCTTAGTAATATTAGCTCTTAGTAAGTACTTTTTAATACTATCTAGCACTTAATAATATAAGCACTTACTATTCAATACTAATAGTACTATATAGCACCCAGTAATAGCACACTTACCATCTAGCACTTGCTATATAGTACTAATAGTACTATAGATCAAGCATTTACTATTTAGTAATATTAGCACTTACTAATATTACCACTTAATATTTAGTACTAATAATACTATCTAGTACCTAGTAATATTAGCACTTAGTACTATATAGCACTTAGTAATATTAGCACTTACTAATAGAACTATCTAGCACTTAGTAATATTAGCACTTACTAATAGTTCTAATATTAGCACTTACTAATAGTACTAAACTAGCAGTTAGTAGTATTTGCACTTAGTACTATCCAGCATTTAGTAAAATATTCAGCACTTAGTATGATGTAAACATATCTAGTACTATGTAGCATTTACTATTTAGTACTATCTAGAATTTACAACAATACTTAGCACCTAGTACTATTTAGCATTTAGTACTATTTAGCACTTACTGATATTTGGCACTACTAGTAGCAGTTAAGACTTAGAAATTGCATGATAAAACTTAGAAAAATAATGATGGCACTCTAAGTTTCAAATAACTTATAGTTTTTTTGTTTGCTTGTCTAGGTTTAAATAATACTGATTGTTGATGATTGATTTTACACCCAGAATTCTTCCTTAATTTCAAGGAGGAGCATCCTTCCATAGATATTTGTTTCCATTATTTTCAGAATCTGAAGCCGTATTTCACTAGAAAACTAAAGGAAAGGAATACTTGTTGTTGTATTTACCATATAAGAATAGACTTGTTCCGACTAGCAGTGAATTCCATGAGGCAGAATAGCACATTGTTGCATGGAGATATGTGTGATTGCTTATGCTAGGTTTGTAGGTCCCAAGGGGAGGACATGTGTGTTGCCCATACCAACAGTTGTTCTTATGTGTCTAAAATGTGGCATTTGGCAGTATGTCCAAAGGAAGAGGATTTTGAATGGCACAAGCTTGAATGCTTATTGAGCAAATGTGACAAGTGCCCACAACCGTTGTTTTACCCATGTGAGTTGGATGATGCAAATGGTGCATTGATAAGCATTAGGGGAGAATTGGGGTCTCAAAAGGGCCTCATAAGGAATGGATTAAGAAATGCATTAGTCCTAATTAAAGGGCCAAGTTAGGTCCCAAAAAGTCATAACCCCCCATCACCTAGGTGGGTTAAGCCCACAAGTGACCCCACCTCTTACACCTCTTACATAACTCTTACTCCTAGGTGGGAACCAAAAAATTCAAAATTCAAAATTTGAATTTTGAATTCCCTCCCTCCTTCTCTCTCCTCCCTCCCTCCCTCCCCCTCCTCCCTCCCCCTCCCTCACTCCCCCTCCTCACTCCCTCCTCCCCGGCCTCCCTCCTCCTCCCCCTCCCTCCCCCCTCCTCCCCCTCCCCTCTCCTCCCCTCCCCCTCCTCACTCCCTCCTCCCCCTTCCTCCTCCTCCCCCTCCCTCCCTCCCTCCTCCACACCTGCTCCTTCTGCCCTCCCCCTCCCTCCCTCCTCCATGCCTGCTCCTTCTTCCCTCCCCCTCCCTCCTCCTCCACCGCTGCTCCTCCTGTCAAGCGATGTCATTGGGATACTAAGGGACCCAAGACACAAGCACCTACATGTGCAAGTTGAGGAGGTGATGAAGGACTTCAAGGATATTGAGGATGCAAAGGAGTTGCTTGCAGCTTGTGATACTGCCGGTGTAAGTCATGAAGCTATTTCAAGTCTACTATTTTGGGAAAGTATAAAAAGTCTATAGTGCCCCTACCCACACCTTGGTCTATGAGATGTGCATGGCGAGAGACAAACCAATGTGCAAGAGAAATGCTTGGAGGGTACCATTGCATAAGGGGCACAATGACTTGGAAGAGTAAAAAGAAATATGGCTTGCAAATCTTTGAGATGAATTCTTTCAACAATGTCTACTTAGATGTTGAGAAACTACAACAAGCAATGGTCAAATTCTATGGCATGAGAGAAGATGGTAAGAGGAAATCCATTCTAGCATTGCACTTTACTTAGTTCATTTCCTATATCATGTTTATCCTAACGATTTTTCTCTTTTGTTATACAGATTTCAATGGAAAGCTCATATTTGTCATCAAAATGCATGAAGCTCAATTGGTGAAAGAACACAAGTTAGAGAGAGTCAGCATCTCCATTATGAATAAAGCCTTAGCCTTTGTTCAAGGGGATGAAGAAGTAGAGCAAGATTTCTTAGTGCAATCAGAGAAAGATATATGGTGGCTTGCAGCATTTGAGACTCCAAATGAGTGCCATGAGACATTGAAGTGGGTTCTAGACAGAACAGGAATCCCATCGACCATCCGAAGACAAGAGGAAGGGCAAAATTGACAATCGATGGCCATGGAACCTTTCAAGTTGAATGGCATCTTGCTGGTGATTTGAAAACCCTCAAGTGCTTGCATGGTTGTGATACAGGGGCAAATGCAATGAACACATGCCTTTATTGCAAGTGTTCATGACATAAGCAAAAGATTAGCTTACAATGGGAGAATGCATTCTATCTTGCAGCCAAATGCAAGCTCCAAATCATGACAAGAAGGATCCGAAGTGGGATCCCATCTTGCCCATCCCACTTGAGAGAGTACACATATGTACTTTACACGCAAAACTACGCGTACTTGATAAGTTGTTGTATTTGCATCTTGTTTATGCTTGGAATTTCATTCTATAAGAAGTATCCACACGGTGCTTTGCAAAAGCTGAGAAGTTGTTGTCAGAGATGGGATTCCATGGAGGACATGTCAAACTTAAGGAGGATAAGAAAATGTCTGGGGCAACATAGAATCTTCCTACAAAAGTGTCCATGGGTGGAGGGAAGGCAAGGAGATTCCTATCGAACCACAATCTTGACAAAGACAAACATACATTGTCTCAAAGTAGTTTGGGTTGGGAATACTAGAAAGCATTGTGTGAATGCATGATCAATAAGGCTTCTCATCCTCAAGTAGCAACTTTGAGAGCTAAAGTATGGACAAAGGTAGATGCATTGATAAAATTGCTTCGCCAGGTTCAAATCAATGAGATGTATTATGAAAGGTTCAGAATGGTTGTGAAAGAGTTTATGCAATTAATGGTGAAAGCATGGGGAGAGTCGCACATTACACATTACATGGTAATCTTGGCACCATCGTAATATTTAGCATTTGCTTTATAAACAATTTTTGTTGCTGATTTGATTCTCATCATGTTTGCAGCATATTCTCTATACACATGGACCATGCTTTGTACAAAACTGGATCCTTTGTCAATTTGGAATACACAAGGCATGGATAAGTCGCACTATAGAGCCAAGGCAGCCTACTTCAAGAACTCAAGGCATGCTGGTGGTGTCACTTGTAGCAATGCATTGCATGAGATGTTCGGCTGGTTTTTTAGATGTTTACTAGGAAGGACTTTGAAGTCTGAAAAGGAAAAGGCATCAGAACTTGCAAAAGAAATTTAAATTATATCAAAGAATAGAAGGCATAGTGCTTGTAAAGCATCCATAGGGAGTCGAGGAATCACATTTTGGTTGCAAGCTAGAGTGAGAGAAGGGAGCAAATGGGTCCAACCACCAACAAAAGCTATGTTGTAACTGTATACAAATATGAAATAAATATATTGCTTATTTTGACCACAATTTGTGTACTCTCTTTAATATCTTGCTATTTTGACCACAATTTTTGTACTCACACGACATTGGGGAAAGTGGGGACATGGTGAAGGAGGGGGGAGAGAAGGAAGGGGCATGGGGCAGGGCAAGGGGAGGGGTGGAGTGGTAGCAAGGGTGGGGGGAGGGGGGGATGGGGGGTATGGGGGAGGGCAACGGGTGTGGGCGGGGCAAGTAGGGGGAGGGCAAGGGGGGGGAGGGCAACGAGGGTGGGGGGGGCATTGGAGGGGTTAGGGTAGGGGCAAGGGGCATGATGAAACCCTAACTGTAATTAAAAGGGATGTAAAAACATGATGGTCCCTCATAAAAAGTTTTAAAAAACCCTAACTCTCATTATTCAATGGCAAGAGTGAAGAAAACTACTAGACCCACTGGACACCACCTCCACTCTTCCTCATCTAGCTCCACCACCTCCATGGCATCCATGCACATGAACCTTCCGAGTCCTGTGAGCCCACTCCCTAGCCCAAAGAGCATGAGGCTTCCCCTTGACAAAATATGAAGAGGGGAGAGGAGAAGAGTGGAGATGAGGAGAGAGGGCACAGCTAGAGAGCACACCACAAATGACTAACTGTACATGACTAACTGTACACTAGAATTAGTTGAAAAAATAGAATATATACAAACCCTTTTAAGGTTAGGGTTAGGGGATCTAACCCTTTCCTTTATAGCACTCTATAAGGTTAGTGCTATGCACATATGATCACATGATGGTGCTATGCACACATGATCACATGATGTTGAGCGTGAACTCTCAACACCTTCCCTCAAGATCAACATCATGAAGTAGGCCTTCCCTCAAGATGATGATTCTGGGGAATCGAAGAAGGACTGAGCATTACATTCCATCACACCCCTTTAATGGGAATGTCCTTCCTCTGCATCAAACCAAGAGCTAGTCGGTGTTTCTCGAATAGCTCTTTACCGAGTGGTTTGGTAAAGATGTCTGCAACATTTTCTTTGCTATCACAATGCTGCAGTGTGATGTCACCAAGTAACACTCTTTCTCTGATGAAGTGCTCTCTGACATCAATGTGCTTTGTCCTAGAGTGATATACTGGATTTTTGGCCAATGCTTGAGCCGATTAATTATCACAGTATATTGTTGTTGGCTTTGACTCATCAAAGTAATCTGTTTCTGACAATAGTCTTCTGAGCCATATAGCCTCACATGCACCTGTAGTGAGTGCTCTATATTCTGCTTCAGTCGAAGGCTTCAGTCGAAGACAAAGAAACAGTTGGCTGTTTGTTTGACAACCATGATATAGCACCTTGACCAAGGAAAAATGCATATCCCTGTGTCGATCTCCTGGTCTCATGATCTCCAGCATAGTCACTATCACAGTATCCATGCAACCGTGGATGACTTCCTCTATATTCTATCCCAAATTGTCTTGTACCTCTGATGTATCTCAAGACTCTTTTGGCTGCATTCCAATGAGACTGTTTTGGATTTGCCATAAACTGTGCGAGTGAGCTTACTGCATAACAAATATCTGGCCGTGTGATTGTCAGATATATAAGAGATCCAATGAGTTGCCTGTAGTATCTGTCATTGACTGTAGGCTTTTCTGAATCTTTAGTAAGTTTCAAACTCTGTTCCATGGGAGTGGCTACAATCTTGCAATCTGCCATATGAAACTTCTTCAGGAGACTGTCAACATACTTGAGCTGACTCATGAATGTGCTATCTGAATCTCTCCAGAACTCAATTCCAAGACAATAGTGCATAAGTCCAAGATCTTTCATGTCGAACTCTGCAGATAAGTCTTGTTTTAGCTTTCTGATGAAGCTATCCTTGCTTCCTCTCACAATGAGATCATCTACGTACAAAAGTGCAATAGTAATATCTTCCCCTTGAACTTTGTAGTAGAGAGTATGATGTGCATTGGACTTCATGTATCCCAGATCAGCAAAATACTTGTCAATTCTGCTGTACCAACTTCTGGGTGCTTGCTTTAAGCCATAGAGACTTTTCTTGAGATGGCAAACCTTGTTCTCTTTGCCTAGTTCAACATAACCGGCTGGTTGTTGCATGTAGACTTCCTCGTCTAGATAACCATTGAGAAATGCATTCTTGACATCGAGCTGATACACATTCCATTTACTGAGTGTCGCTAGTGATATCAAGAACCATATGGAATCCATCTTTGCTACTGGAGCATAAGTCTCATCATAATCTTGGCCATATTGTTGTGCAAATCCTTTTGCAACTAATCTGGCTTTGTATCTCTGAATACTACCATCTGGATTGTACTTCACTTTGTATACCCATTTGTTGGCTATGGCCTTCTTTCCTGGTGGAATGTCACATAATTCCCAAGTGTTATTTTTATACAAAGCATCCATTTCTTCATTCATAGCAGTTTGCCATTCTGGCTTATCTACTGCGTCTTCGAAGTACACTGGCTCTTCTGTAGCCATGATGGTAGTCATAAGAGCATAGTTAGTGGTTTCCACCTGAATTGCTTTGCCTTTTTGAGCATATGTCAATCTGGCTGGTGGTCTGCTTTCCCTAGTAGACCGTCTGAGCTGCTGTGGCACTGCTTGGGGTGTTGCTGGCAATTCTTGCTCTTCTTCATCAACCTGTTCTGTAGATGACTGTGAAGTCGATGCTTCTATCTCCTGTGTAGGTGAGGTTTTCCATTCTGATTCCTCATCAAAGATTACATCTCTGGAGATAATGACTTTGTGGTTGATGGGATCATACAATTTGTATGCTTTGCTTTCTTCACTGTAGCCAACCATGATGCATTTGCGTGACTTCGCATCCAATTTCCTGCGATGATCATCATGTATGTGGGCATATGCTATGCAACCAAATATGCGGAGATGCCCAATGCGTGGCTTGTGTCCAGTGACTGCTTCATAAGGAGTCATACCTTGTATCGGTTCGGTAGGAAGCCGATTAAGCAAGTAGTTAGCTGTAGCTATTGCTTCTGCCCAATACTAATTTGGAAGATGCTTTTCACTAAGCATTGCTCTAGCACCGTCTGCTAAAGTCCCATTCTTCCTTTCAGCTCGTGCATTCTGCTGAGGAGTATCTGCACATGTGAATTGTCTTCGAATGCCGTGAGTTTTGCAAAAGTTCATGAATGCTGAAGACATGTATTCACCTCCTCTATCTGATCTCATGACCTTGATCTTTCTGCCTGTTTGGTTTTCTACCATGGCTTTGAATTCTTGAAATCTGGCAAACACTTCAGATTTCTCTTTCAGAAAGTAGACCCAACAATATCTACTATAGTCGTCGATGAAGGTCAAGTAATGAAGTGAACCATTGATGCTGCGGGTCTGGGCATAACCCCATACATCTGTATGAATCAAATCAAGAATACCTCGTGCACGAGAGGTACTTCTAACAAAGTTGGTTCGCTTTTGTTTGCCGAAGCAGCATGCTTCACAAACTTTTCCAAGAAATTGTAGCTTCGGAATCCCAATTGCCATATTTTGATTCCTGAGATCTAACAAGTACTTGAAGTTGACATGACCATATCTCTTGTGCCATTTTGCAGATAGTGGCATCTGTTGCATTTGAGCTGACATGGCATGCTTATCTGGTACTGTAGCTAGCATCCTGTATAAGCGTCCTTCCTTGACACCTTTTGCTACTAGTTGACCTCTTTTGGATTTGTCTCTGATAGTGCATTCATCACCGTCGAAGATGACTTTGTAGTTGTGTTCCGTCATTTGACCTACTGACAAAAGGTTCTTGCTGAGCTTCGGAACATAGAGCACATCTTTGACTAATCCTTTTATACCAGTGAAATTGTTCATAGGGATAACCCCTGTCCCTTGAACTGGATTCGGTGTATTGTCTGCTGTGTAGATGACATTCTTTTGACCTTCTAATGGCTTCATTTCTGTGAACCATTCCTGATGATTTGTCATATGAGATGATGCACCGCTGTCGATGTACCAAGGATCCTGTTCCACTTGGTCGACTTGATAACTGAAATCCTCTTTGGGATTGAAATCAGTGTCTAGGTGCATTGTCTAGGTGCATTGTATCAGTCTGATGCAATTCCTCACTTGCAAGAAACATATTGCCATGTTCATTTGCAAAATGACTGTGACTAGAATGTCCACCACGATGATTTCCTCTTCCTCGGGAATTCCCTCGATTACTGCTGGATTGACTGCCTTGGTCATACTGCTTCTTGCGGCAATCTCTTTCATAGTGTCCAAACTTGTGACAATAGTTGCATTGAATGTTTGACACATTGGTGGATGCATTCCCTCGTCCTTGGAATCTTCCTCGGTTGGAATGATTTCCTCTTTGCTGATTTTGATGTTGCTGAGGATGCTGCTGATGCTGATGATGATTCTGACTTTGATTTTGTTGATGATGACCACTTTTCTGATATGATCTACCTCTGTTTCTACCTTTGCCTCTGCTTCTGTCTGAAGCTGTGAATGCCTGATCATTAGAATGACCTTTACGTGCTTGAATGGCCTGAGTCCTGAGTTCTTCACCAAGTAGAACTAACTGAAGTTCTTCCAGTGTTGGAATTTGCCATTGGATGGCAATACTCTGGACTAGATTCTCATATCCTTCTCCTAGTCCATTCAAGATTACTTGAACCATTTCTGCGGGATTCATAGTCTCTCCTACTGCTGCAAGTTGATTGTTGTAGTCTTTGATGCGGAGTACATAAGCATGACCAGTTTCACTGCTGTTGCGGAAACTCTGGTTGATCTGGTTTCTCAGGGTGAGAATCCTGGATGTGTTCTTGGACTCGTAGAGAGCTGCGAACATATCCCATGCTTCTTTTGATGTCTTAACTGTGTTGAGCTATCCTAGCATGACATCTTGCACATTCTGCTTGATCAGGTGATAGGCATACTTGTCTTTCTTATCCCATTCTGCTTGAGCTCGGGCAATGGCAGGATCTGCTACTGGTTCGAAAACTGTTTGTGTAGATGTAGATCCCGATGTAGATCTCGTTGCTGGTGCTGTGACAACAGATGGAGTAGAGCTACTGGTGGCTGGATCGGCCAATGGTCTAGGTATAGATCCATCGACATACTCCCATTTGTCTTGAAGCACAAGAATGGTCTCCATTCGGTATTTCCATGTACCGTAATTGGAGTTGTCTAACTTAGCAGATGCCTCCAGATTGAGGTTGCTAGTCGACATGGTGCAAACAATGTACTCAAAAAGTGTCCTGGAAAACTCTGTATGAATCAACTGCAAATACACTAAAGATGCCAAGTGAAATCTCTGTACCGTCGGTGAAGATAGAACTGCAGTAAATAAGATCTGATCTGTGTTACAAGGCTTGTGGCAATGATGCCAGGAATAGCCAAGAGGCTTTACAAGGCTGAAAAATGATGTGCACGATGCCGTGAGATAGCCAAATAGGCTTTACAATGGTGGCATGTGTGTGTGAAATCAAGTGCTATCTGCCCACTGAATCAATCTGCAATGCCTCTGAACTTTGAAATCTGCTCACTGAACTGATGAACATAAGGTTTCAGGTAATGTAATGATGTGAAATCGGATGTGAGCGTATGGACTGACTCCGAGTAGGTACTAGTCGGGAATTTCGGGCATGGCTTAGATTGGCAACTTGGGGAATTCAAAGCGTCCCCTCCATGGCGATCTAGTCTATTCTGATCTAGATCTAAACCAACTGTCGATCAATGAAAGAGCAGCAAATAATTCCTTTTCCTTTGTTCTTTTTAAGTGCTGGGTCAGATGCGTCGATGTAGAGACAAATATGCATGAAGGAAGTGGTTTTGTCGGCGAGGCTCAAATGTGAGTGTAACTTGCACCGAAATGTGCGCGTGATGTAACGAGCGCGTAGAGCACAAAAAATCGAGCGACTTTCCTTTTTGGAGCACCCTCAAATTCTTCCTGGATCAAGAGATATGACTTGATCTAGGTGGAGGGGCAAAAGGAGTGCAAATGGTGCTCAATGATGATGTGTCACTGTGAGTCACATGCAGTGATGATGTGGCACTGTGCTTAGCAAGAGGTGTGCCAGTGAAGCTCTGTTCTGAGGTGGCAGGAGTGTGCACATGCAATGTGTGCACAGTGTGCCTGGCAAGGGACTGTGCCTGCAGAGGGTCAGTGCTGACTGGACTCCTGAGGTGGCAGTGTTGAGGTGGCACAGATGATGTCAGCAAGGTGACGTGGCACTGATGATGTGGCACTGATGATGTGGCACAGATGAGGTGGCCTGATGATGTGGTAGTGCTGATGTGGCAGTGCTGACGTGGCAGTCGATGATGATGTGGCAATCGATGATGACGTGGCAGTCGATGATGATGTGGCAGGATGAGCTGGCAGGGGTGACGTGGCAGATAAGGTCTGCCACGTGGTTGGTCCTTGACCAAGCCCTGGTGTGGTGACCCTGAGGATAAGGTTGATGATGTGTCTCGTGGATAAGGACTCCACGTGGGAGCCTATGGTCCTAGCTTTGTAAGGCCAGAATCCTTGCAAGATGCTGACAGAATCTTTAAGATTCTGTCATCTTCTCCGTCGTCGTTGTTGAAGTCGGCGAGCTATGGAGCTTTGCAGGGAAAGTGTGTGCGGGTGTTGAGGTCGTAGAAGGCGGTGTGCAGACAACTGTACCGGCCTGCAGGGATTTCTGGTATTTCATGCCGTAGGTGGGGGTACCGGCTCTGGCCTAGGTTCCTTGCTTCTCGAGCGCTTGTCTGTGGACTACGACAAGAAATCGAAGCTAGGCTTCACCGTCTACCCTTCTCCTCAAGTGTCCACATCTGTGGTTGAGCCCTACAACAGCGTGTTGTCGACTCATTCCCTCCTAGAGCATACAGATGTTGCAGTACTCCTAGACAACGAGGCGATCTATGACATTTTCTGTCGCTCTTTGGACATCGAGCGACCGACATACACCAATCTTAACCGGCTCGTTTCTCAGGTCATCTCGTCTCTCACTGCTTCGCTGCGCTTCGATGGTGCTTTGAATGTGGATGTGACTGAGTTTCAGACTAATCTCGTCCCGTATCCCAGAATTCACTTCATGCTCTACGCCTGAAGCTCCAACAAACAAGCCTTCGTTGTCATGACCGCAACCGATGCCTACATTCCTCACCGTGTTCGCGCCGAAGGTAAACGTCTCCAGCGCAATCTGTGCCTGTGTGCTTGTTGTTGCTTGGAGGTCGTTCAAGCTCGTAGAGGTCGTAGTAGGCCACCTTGCCTTGAGGCCTTGGACCTTGGTGGCTATCGAAGCCTTAGAGTTGCTGGCTAACCGTGAGCCTCTCCATCTGTGACAAGAGATGGAATAGAACCTCTCTGACAAGAGATTAATCTTTTCACAATAGAGCTCTTGAAACTAAATCTCAGGAACTCTCCCTCTCTCAAGCAATAGATTTCCTCTCAAAATCTCTCTCACAAGCAATGGATTCCTATCTCAATGAAATCTCTCTCTCACAATCAAATCCAAGCCTTCTGTTTAGCAAATGGTAAAGCGGATGCCATCTGCCTCACAATGCTATGATCAATTTTACATTGGCTAATTGGAATATTTTTCTTTTCCAGCAAATATTCAATTGCACTCTTTATTGCATCACGCTTGACCTGTTGGATGATGCAATCTTCCATGCAATGATATTTATCCTTTTTGCCAAAAAACCATTCTTTGGACATTAATTTCTCTGCAGCAAGAATTGCGTATTTGTTTGGCAAGTCTCTTAGAGGCTCCACATCCAAGCTATCATCTCTTTTTTCTCAATCTTTTTGGTTTTCACAACTAAGAAGAGGAAAACTGTTTTCAACCTCCCCCTTTGTGTATATTCCCCCATTGTGTATGTGAGAAAGCTGCAAGTGAGACTCCTTACTTCTCTCTCACTCTCTTCACATGGTATTAGAGCTCGGTTCATGGTAAGGAGCTCAAGAAAGCAAACCAAGTTCGTGGTATCTTGGTAAAAGGATCAGTTTTAATGTCCTTTTTCGAGTTTGGGAGCAAATCTCTACAAGTAGCACAACTGGAAAGTGCAAGAGTGCATTGTCTCAGATTGGGACGCCCTTCATGGTGCGGCAAGAGGGCAGTATATGCTGCAGGTAAGGGCGAAGCCCTTGGTGGCATTATTTTTTTATTCGAGGCCATTTCGGGGCCCGTTTTAGTGGTAGAAGTTTTCGTAGGCACTCAAAAAAGTGCCCTATTTTTATTGTGTGACCACTATTCTGCAGGTCAGTAAAAAGTTACTACAGAAATTGCGTCATATGCTCACAGTGCACAGAGATATTGGGAGTGATAGAATCATTCTTATTCCCTGTTGATGCAAAATCGTCACTAGGAAGTGACTGTGTGGTCGAATACCACTTTCGTCAGTTTTGCAGATTTGCCCTTCTGAGGCAGAAGTTGTGTTTTTTGCAATGACAGAATATTTTTGCAGTGTTCTCTAATGGCGTCTGATGTTCTTTCACAAATATTCACTGAAAAGCTTAACAAGAACAACTTCCAAGCATGGAAGTTTAGAATGACAAATTTCCTTAAGGGAAAAGGCTATTGGGAGTTCATAAATAAAATGCCTGAGGTCAAATGGAGGGGAGAGTACCTCTCAAATGAGTTTGCACGGTTCCTATAGGAGCATGGCATAAAGCAGCAATATCCATGCAGTCATACCCCACAGCAAAATGGACTTGCCAAAAGGAAAAACAAGCATATTAGAGAGGTATCTCGTGCCATGCTCAACGAAAAAGACCTGCCATATTATTATTGGGTAGAAGCAACTGCTACAGCAGTCTACATAATGAACAGGACTCCCATTGCAGCAATACATGGCATGATGCCAGAGGATAGGTATACTGGTAGGAAAGCAGATATTTCTCATTTGAAAGTTTTTGGTTGCATTGCCTATGTTCATGTGCTAGATGAGTTGAGATCCAAGTTGGATCCAAAAGCTGAGAAGTGCATCTGTTGCAACAGAAAGGGTATAGATGCCTCAGGGGGTCACTCATCATATGTAACCCTATCACGTGAGTTCAACAGAAGGATTTTTTTTATTTCTAAAATTTACAGAAATAAATATACATAAGGGACTATTTAAAATAGTTTTGAAAAAAATTTACAGATTTGTATAGAAAAGGGGTACATTTTATTAATGAAATTTTTTACAGATAAGGGACTTTAAATATAGGCCTTGAACGCACATGATATAGAGGGTTTATACATAGTGACCCCCCCGAGATAGATGCTATCACCCTTCTACTCGTAAGTTTACAGTGAGCAAAGATGTTGTTTTTTATGAGTGTCTTGATTGATTTGGTAGTGGTGGGGATTGCCTTTTGCATCTCGCAGGATGCCAACATTGGTGTTGCTATTGTACACCTTGAGGAATTCTGCCAGCAGCTTCATATCTAGGTGGCATGGGAGACGGTCGGCCACTTTGTTCAAGCCGGCAAATCTGAGTGCCTCCTCCACTACTAGGTCTTGGAATGATGCGTATGTTGTTGTTGTATGGTAGTGGAGGGTGAAGTCGTGGCCCTCATATGTAAAGCGTGAGTGTATAACGCAAGTGTCCAATTCTTGGAGCCATGCTTCTCCAAGTGGCGAGTGTGCTTAGGAGTGCAGGACCTTTAAAAAGTATTATGTCTTTGATTTCAATTGGCTGGTTTACAACCATCACTATGGTGGGCATGGCTAGTTTCGACCTTCATGTTGGTTTATATGGGCCATTGTGCATACATTATACATTTAGCCATGATTATGGTCAATGCCATGCATTCCAAATCACCAACCATGAGGTTACAATAGATGCACAAGCTTACATGGTAGTGGTAGTGGTCCAGCAAGTGTAGTGGTTGGCATGGCTTGTACGTCCTTCACCAAGAATCTTGTTCGTAACTTCAAAGATGTGTGACTAGTGCCACTTGCAAGCACAAATGTGTGGTTGCAATAGCGTAAGTGTATGTCATATGCCATTGTTACACAATAGATTTGATGATACTAGTAGCGCTGGTGCAATAAAGGAGAGATGGTAGCAAGAAAAATTTTATTATGGTAAGAATTGGGGCCCTCCATGTCATGTTGGGAAAAAGACGGGATGAGCATGTGTTATAGTCCATGTCATCATGACCTGCTCACCAATTTTATAATCCCCCCCACCTATGTGCATCGCAACGTGCCCCAAATATGGATTATGATTGTCTACACTCTTGGGTCATATATGGTTGGAGAGGTGGGCTTCAAGCATGCAAAGTGATCCTCCTATGAATTCAAGTGAAGAAGTGTTGCTCAATGCTATGGATGGGAGTTCTCCACTTCCATTGGGGGTTTAAGGTAAGAAGAAGGCTAGGATTGGGGGTTTAAGTTTAGAAGAAGGGTAGGATTGAAAAACCTAAGTTAGGGTTTGGAAATCTAAGTTAGGAATTGAGAAATCTAAAGTAGGGACTTAAGTTTAAGAAAGAGTTGTAGGGATTAAATAGGGTTAGTAGTAGGGGATAAATTAGGGGTAAAGTAATTCACCTTAAGATTAATAGTAGGGCTAGTATTTATAATTCTATATAGGAAAAGATTCACCCATTGACCTACACTATCATAATCTTGTTCCCTCCTTATTTTTTCCCCTGGTTAGTAGAATTAAAAAAGGATTATATGGTTGAGAAAGGGGAGATTTGGTCTCCTTAATGGTTTAAGGGGGTTAAGAGTTATTGATGAGTTTATGAATTAAAAGAGTTGCAAAGTTGTATTGTTAAGTGAAGGTTGTAGGGTTAAGAAGCAATTGTAAGGTCGAGAAAGAAGAGAGCCACTCTCCTTCTAAGACTAAGGGTGGCAATGATGGACATCTTTACACTAGGAGTTTAAGGTTGCAAGCTAGATTTGGAGAGAGAGAGAGAATGATAGTGAGATTGTAATGTTTCGAAAAAGAATTGTAAGTTGGAGAGAGAGGAGAAATAATCTCCTTAAAAATTAAGGGGGGTAAGGATGACAAGTTTATACTCTTTAGACACAACATCACACATACTATTGTGCACACAATGGTATAGTTTGATCGAAAATTCGATGCACACACAAAAAATTTATTTGTGTCACACGGCATTGTTCCAAGGTGGTCACACCTTTGTCACGAACAGAGAGTGTCATATTAAATTCCAAATTTCTCACTCATTTTAGATTAAATGTTATTAAAACTTTGTAGGTGGTCTCTTTACATTATGTAGAGCTTAACTTGATTTATTGGTCATTATTTGAATGATTTATCTAATTATAAATAATTATTTATAATAAATAAAGTCATAAAATACATGCATTTTAGTAGCACACCACATTTTTTTAGTATTTTGAATAATTAAGCAAATCCAATTCCGTGGAAGGTTAGTGGGCACATAAGGCTATGTGGTTCAATCATCAAATCCCAAATCCAATGGATAGATTTAGGAAGATTGAAGTTTAATTTTTACTTTTACTCCTTAGAGGATCAATACAAAATATTAAAAATAAATCTAGTAATTCTCAAACATGACCAAACATTTAAAAAATGTCAATATTGTTATTCTCTACAGGATGAATAAGAGGAAAAAATTTTGGTTAAATTTGAGTAAGGGAAACGTACAATATGGCCTCCAAATGAAATTTGAAACTGCCTTACCATTTGCTGCGGGGAGGGTGATAGCTTCAGCCCACTTAGTGACATACTAAGTGGCTACCAAAAGATACTTCTTTTTGGGGGCAGTCATGGGCAAGGGCTTGACAAAATCTATTCCCCACTTCTGAAATGGATGGATGGACATCACTGGGTGATGTTGCCCAGGATGCAAATCCTTCCTACCAAAGAATTGGCATGGTTCACAACTTTTGCAATGCATAGTGACATCCTTAAACAAGGTCGGCCAATAGTACCCAGCATGTAAAATCTTCTTAGTTGTATAGTCACTGGCATAGTGGCCTCCACAAAATCTGTCATGATAAAGCTTCAATACCTTAGGTACTTCATCTGCATCAATGGCCCGTCTTAGTACCCCATCCATGCCTTGATGGTACAAAACCCCATCAAAGGGGGTGTAGTGCCTACTATCTCTACGGATCTTCTTTCTCTCATAGCTAGTACATTCTGGAGGAAAGGAGAAAGCAATCAGAAACCTGAGATACCGCCATACCATGGATCCCCAACTTCTATGGCCGCTACAAGGGTTACATCAAGGCAATCCTCTAAATCAATCAAAGCATTCTTCAAGTTGGAACAACCCCCTTTTATAAATTTGAAAGAAAAATCATACTCTTGTAAAACTGCCAACCGGTGTTAGCCAGAAAAGAAATCAGGACAAGAGGCTAGACACTAAGCATGGTGACGCTCAAGGGCCATAGAGGAAAGGAGAACGTGAGGGCAAAACGTTATCATGGGAGGGTAAAAGGGATAAGAAGGGGAGGGAATGAAGAGGGAGACTATGGCACAAGGGGAAAGGGAGAGGGGGAAGAGAACCATGTACATGATGGAAGGAGGAATGTAAAGATGGAGACATCAAGGGAAGAGGGCCATGCTTTATTTGAAAGGAAGGGAAGGGAAAAATCAAAATACTAGCTAGGTGGCTTTACAAGAATGAGCATGTCCCATCAAAGAATAGCCCCCTCCTTTTATAGCCAAGAGAGAGGGTCTCTCCCAATAATTGCATCCTTCCACATGCATGGTGTGTGTGGAAGAGTCTCCCATGTGGGCTAGGCGGTTACACACTCTCAATTGTGTGCGATAATGCTTGGCCACATTTTTCCACATATATCAACTCCCATATCCCAAGTCTATGATACTCCCTTGGTGTCTTCCCAATTTTATAATATGTTCAAACATCTAGGAGGATAAGTGGAGGGTTGGCACAAGGAATCTTCCCACCTCATCCTACTTTCCCCATTATTTAACTTGCACTCTTGGACCTTCTATACCTCCCCCACATGGGCCTATCCTATATGGAGGGGATAACCCAATATAATATCCATCTCCACCTATTTTATATTACTTCTCTCATGGACTTTGGGCCATATCTCACTAAATGCAGGCATGGGACTGCCTAGGTGGAGGGGTGGCACATGGAGGAGCCATGCCACCTTAACATTTTATAATATTACTACCATGGATTATGTACAACACACCTTATGGGTCCTCTTACGTGGAAGGGTGGCACATGGTCATGCCCTGCCACCTCAACGCTAGGTTCTATGCACTCCATATTTTGTTATACTATTGCTACACATACAAGCACACACTCATATTTATGCCTTTTTACTGTGGGGGTTAAAGGTCACTGTGCCTTTACCCCAGTTATATACAATACTCAAACACATATATAAATGAATGAAAAAGAAGATTAGGGTGGTTCTGCACCCACCAAAACTTGTGTGGCTCTCTGTTTCTCTCTCTCCCTCTTCCATTCTTGCTTTCGTTGAGAGCACTTTCAACTGGTATCAGAGCCCGGGTGATCTAGCTGAGCGTGCGTGAATGCTTGAAGCTCAGCAGCTCTGTGGGAGGAAGGAGAAGCTCTGTGGGAAGCTTTGTGGGTGACTTTACTTGCATCCGAGTGTGTAGAGACCTTGGAGAAACCTTTGGAAAAGTCACTTTGGTTTTGCGAAGTGGTTTTGAGAGCTTGTTAAGTGTTTTCAAAGAAAAAGTCGTTTTTTGAGCTTGTCCCTGTTCCGTTCGATGACAGAGACTCCGTATTGACTTGTAGAGGCAACTATTGCTTGCTCTTGGTATCCACTTCACTTTAGGAGCTTGGAAACACCTTCATTCTTGAATCTGGGATCATTTCATTGGATTTCTGACTCACTGTGTCAGTTTCTGCGTTTTTTGCCCGGGTGTTGGAACTCAAGTTTGGAGCCACCATTTGCAGATCTGTCAGTTCCAGTGGACTCAGGAGGTCCTAAAACTTCTATGTTGCTCATCATTCGCACTCCGATGGAGTTTACAAATAGCTCTGTTTCCAAAAATATTTTTTAGTCCGTGTGTTGGACCCAGTGATTGAGACCACGGTTTCCAAAACCGTCTATCCCATTGCCTTTCGGACGCCCAAAAACCCCTACCTATCAGTTCTTGCACGATTCGGTGGAGGATTTTCAGATTTATAGATCTCTGTGTATTCGATTTCGTCTCTCTGTTATGCATTTTTTCATTCTAAGGTTTTGAAACCTTAGATTTATGCCACATGGTAGTGGATAAGTGTTGACTCCCATTTCTCACTCATCGGTTGGGATTTTGGAGTTCCGGCAAAAGAGAGATATTTGCAGATTTTCTTGCTGAGTCCGATTATGCAATGGCGCCCATGTTTTGAGGCATCTAAGGTTCTATTTTTCAATAGCGGTCATTACCGTGGGACTATGATTTCTTGAGCATACCTTATGCAGATCACTCTGGTTGTAGTTTGAGTAGTGTGCACTCATTCGTGGTGTGCATTGGGTTGCAGTGGATGATTTATAGGCCATTTGGATGCATTACAGTCCTTATTGGATGCGCTAATAGGCCCAAATTGCCTTGTGGGATGTTATTTTTTATGGATGCTTTGCACATGGATGCTATTTTATGCTGAGGGACAGCTTTGACACATTGCAGGTGATGCACTGATAGTGCTATGCTCTCTTGGATGAGATATTATTGATGCATATGCCAGTGGATGGTGTTTATGCTTGAGTCATTTGGCACTTATTGGCATTTTCTTTTGGGCCAGATTTGCTCATATGGATGCATAGTATATGCATATGAGTCAGATGCATCTTTTGATGCTTTGAGCTTTGAGTTTTGGTGATATTTCACTCTATAGTGGCATACACATTTGGGTGCACCTGGTATTTGGCGTGATTCTCTCTTGCAGGCACTAGCATTTGGGATTTTGTTTCATTTGCATCATGGCATCCTCTTCCATGTCTAAAAAGGAGTTTTTCAGCATTAAAAAGTTTGATGGGACAAACTTTTCTTTATGGAAAGAACAAATAAGGGATGTGCTTATTCAAAAGAAGCAGATTAAACCCTTGGCAGGGATTGAAGCTAAGCCTGCAAATATGTTTGAGGATGATTGGAATGAGTTGGATGCATTAGCAAAGTCTACTATTAGACTTCATCTTGCAGAGTCAATTTATTTCACAGTAGTAAATGAGCAGACTACGGAAGATTTGTGGAAGAAACTATGTGCCACTTATGAGAAGGAAACTGCCTCTAATAAAGTTTACCTCATGAAGAGGTTGTTTGAGCTGCAGATGAAGGAAGGGGTCTCCATTGCTTCTCACTTGAATGAATTCAATATTATTTTCAGCCAGCTTCAGGCTCAGAAGATGAATTTCGATGTGGAGACAAAGGCAATATTTCTCTTATGTTCATTGCCATCCTCATGGGATACCTTCTGTACAGCTATCAATAACTCTGCACCTGGTGGAGTACTGAAATTTGATGATGTTGTGGGTAGCTTGTTGGCCGAGGAGATTAGACGGAAGTCTATGGATGGCAACAAGCAGGATGCAGCCTTAAATGTGCAAAGGGGCAGATCACAGTTCAGGGGGAACTCCCAAGAAAGAGGAAAGTCTCGTAGCAAATCCAGGGCACGGAACATTGAGTGTTACCACTGTGGCAAGAAGGGCCATATGAAAAAGGATTGCTACAAGCTAAAAAGAGAGCAAAAGGATAAGAAAAAGAATGCAAATTGGGGTGCAAATCAAAAGGAAGAGAGTCCAAGGGAGGACAAAGGAAAAGTGAAGATCGAGGAGATCAATGCAGTCGCACATGATAGTGACAATGACGTTCTCTTCATGTCTAGTTTATCTGCAGAGTTGCTTACCACTTCAGATGATGCATATTCCCAGGATTGGATTTTGGATTCTGGTGCTTCATTCCATGTTACTCCCCATAGGGAATGGTTCTCCACTTATGACAGTGGAAAGACAGGTTGTGTGCATCTTGGAAATGACTATGCATGTGACATAGTGGGAGCAGGTGACATAAATTTTTCTTTTGCAAATGGGTCTGCATTTGTTTTGAAACATGTGAGACATGTGCCTAAGCTGACCAAGAGTCTTATTTCAGTGGGTCAGCTAGATGATGTTGGTTTTCACACCACTTTCGGCTTTCACAGTTGGAAAATTCAGAAGGGCTCTATGCTTTTGGCCAGGGGTGCCAAGTGTGGGACTTTGTATCCCTTACATGTATCAGCGGTATTTGTTCATGTTGTTGCAATAACCGAGCAGCCAAGCACTTCTCTGTGGCATTGTAGGTTGGGGCACATGAGCCAGAATGGAATGAAACTCTTATGCCGTTTGGGTTATGTACCACATTTGAGTTTCTCTGATTTTGAATTTTGTGAGCACTGTCTCTATGGGAAGCAGACTAAATCAGCCCATAAAAGAAGGGGAAAGAAATAGTTTGAAAAGCTTGATTTGGTGCATTCAGACGTATGTGGTCCCATGCCTACACGGTCATTAGGCGGGGCTGAATACTATGTGACATTCATTGATGATGCAACTAGGAAAGTGTGGGCTTATGCTATAGCTCGGAAAAGTGATGTGTTCCAGGTATTTCAGAAATGGCTGGCCTTGGTTGAGAATCAGTCAGGTAGAATGCTTAAATGCCTATGGACTGACAATGGTGGAGAGTATCTCTCTCATGACTTTTAGCATTTCTGTGATACACATGGGATTAAGAGGGAGCTCACATCCCCTCGTACTCCAGAGCAAAATCCAGTTGCAGAAAAGATGAACCGTACCATTCAAGAAAGGTTGCAATGCACGCTTTCCAATGCAAGTCTTTCTGGTGGTTTTTGGGCTGAGGCAATGAAGACTGCAGTACACGTGATAAATAGATCACCTAGTAAGAGTTTGGATGGTGGTATTCCTGAAGAGGCATGGAGTGGCAAGAAGCCCTCTTACTCTCATTTGCATATATTTGCGTGTGAGGCATATGCACATGTGCCAAAAGAGCTTCGAAAGAAGCTAGATCCTAAGTCTAGGAAATGCATCTTTCTAGGTTATGGTGAAAGTGGAGAGATGGGCTATCGTCTCTAGGATCCAAAAGCAAAGAAGATCATACGCAGCCATTATGTGGTCTTCAATGAGAAGAATATGCATAAGGCACCCATGAGGGATGTGGAAATAAGGAGAATCACTTTCCAGGATGTGAATCCACCTGCATATGTTGATAGACAGCAAGCTGTCCATGCACCAAATGTGCAAGAAATGGTACCACCAAGTACTCCCATAGGTATACAATCAAGGGTAGATGATGGATCATCTATTGGTGGAAATGATGAGCCAAATGTGGCTGATATGCAAGTGGGACAGCAAGATGAAATGCCCTTGAGAAGATCATCTAGAGTGTCTAGACCGCCTGATAGGTTTGTTCTAGGGGTAGACTATGTGATGCTTACTGATTGTGGGGAGCCTTCTTGCTACAAAGAGGCTATGATGCACGAGGATCAATGCAAGTGGGAGTATGCTATGCAATCAGAGATGAGTTCACTTATGAAGAATAAGACTTGGGACTTGGCCCAGGGGATTCACTCTTCATTAAAGGGGGACGTCACGTGCGTGCATGAACTTCAAGAAAACCCCCTATTTAAGATCCACGTAGGATGATAAAACACCCCTATTTAAGCTTAAATAAGATACCACCAAAATTCTATTATGTCTCCCCCTTTCCTTAAATCTATGTTCTTTCTCAAGAATTTAGATCACACAATAAGAAAATTTAGATTACTTTCCCTATGACTATTTAAAACCAAACTTGTTTGGACTAGTTACCCAAGGTAGCCTATACTATGTCCCCCCCCTTAAATGTGGCATGGCCCCCCTAACTTAAATTCAATATTGGGAAAACATAAAAAGGGCCCCCACCCCTAATGTATAAGCTTATGCCTCATTTCAAAAAAACCCCCTATTGTACACTCACGTGATATCATAAGTTTCCCCCTATGAATCCCCCGGGGGGCTTGGTTTCTTTGCCACATGGAAAGAAAGCCTTGCCATGTAAATGGGTCTACAAAATGAAGGTCACAGGTGATGATGTGCCTAGGTACAAGGCCCATTTGGTTGCTAAAGGGTTCAAGCAAGAGAAGGGTGTGGACTTTGATGAGATATTCTCTCCGGTTGTGAAGATGACCACACTTAGATGCATGCTTGGACTAGTGGCATCAGAGGATATGGAGCTTATGCAAATGGATGTCAAGACAGTTTTCTTGCATGGGGATTTGCATGAGGAAATTTACATGGTGCAGTCGGAAGGCTTTGAAGAAAAGGGCAAAGAGCATTTAGTTTGCAAGCTGAAGAAGAGTCTCTATGGTCTTAAGCAAGCGCCTAGAGAATGGTATCAGAAGTTTGATGCTTTCATTCGGTCCCAGGGTTCTAGAAGGAGTGAAATTGATCATTGCCTCTACACTAAAAGGGCTAAGGATAGTAGCCTGATAATCCTGGCACTATATGTGGACGATGTGTTATTGGCTAGCAAGAATACTTATGAGCTAGATGCATTAAAGGCCAAGTTGCATGAGGCCTTTGATATGAAGGATTTGGGACTTGCAGGTCATATTCTTGGTATGTGCATCATGCGTGATCAGAGTAGGAAACTCCTTTGGCTTTCACAAAAAGAGTATGTTACAAAAGTATTGCAGCATTTCAATATTGAGAGGGGAAGGCAGTGAGTACTCCATTGCCTCCATATGTGAAACTGAGTCATACAGATAGTCCCAAATCAAATGAGGAAAGGGCCATGATGGCCAAGGTTCCTTATGCATCAGCAGTTGGGAGTCTTATGTATGCTATGATAGCTACTAGACCAGACATTGCATTTGTAGTGGGAGTTGTTAGCCGGTATATGGCTAATCCAGGAAAGAGGCATTGGGAGGCAGTTAAATGCATCATGAGGTACATGAAGGGTACCAAGGAGATGTGCATCTGCTTTGGTAAAGGAGACATGCGTGTACTTGGGTACACAGATTCAGACTATGCAGGGCATGTGGATAGTAGGAGATCCACTTCTGGTTATGTGTTCACCTTTGCAGGTGGTGCAGTGTCGTGGATGTCTCATGCACAAAAGTGCATTGCTTTGTCTACCACAGAGGCTGAGTATGTTGCAGCCACAGAGGGTTGCAAGGAGGCTATATGGCTTGATCAGCTAGTGGGAGATTTGGGGATTCATACAGGTGTACCGACATTGCATAGTGATTCCATGAGTGCTATTCAGCTAGCACGGAATCCGGTCTTTCATCCAAAGACCAAACACATTGAGGTCAGGTACCATTCATCAGGGAGGTACTTGAGGACAAGCGCATAGAGCTTGTCAAGGTTCATATAGGTGATAACCCTGCAGATATGCTGACGAAGAGTCTAAACACCTATTTCATTAATTTTGGACTTTTTGTGTTGTTTTTGGACGAAGCCCAAAAATCCTTCCCAAATGAAAACTTTACTTTATGAAAATATCCTTTCCAAATCAAAATTTTACTTTCTGAAAATATTCTTCCCAAATCAAAAGTTCACTTTGTGGCACTATCATACTCACATAAAAATATTGTTTTTTCAATCTATACTTTTGCACCAACATGCAAGAATTTGAAATAATGCTATATTAGAAATTCTAGCTATATCTAAGTTATTTGTTAATTTAATTATTTTTAATATTTTTCCTTTCCAAATCAAAAGTTCACTTTGTGGCACTATCATATTCACATAAAAATATTGTTTTTTCAATCTATACTTTTGCACCAACATGCAAGAATTTGGAATAATCCTATATTAGAAATTCTAGCTATATCTAAGTTATTTGTTAATTTAATTATTTTTAATATTTTTCCTGGACGTTTTTCGTTGATGTGATAAATTTATAAATCCATGAAAGGAGACTTAAATATTTCATGAAAATAACATTGTCACTCGGCAATATGCACAAAATTTAGCAAAACTTTTAATAAATAGAAAGAAGACATGATGCCATAAGACCCAAGTTTTGTATTGAACCAAAGAGGTATAATAGCAATTATAGCTTTCTTTATATGATTACATTGAGAGACGTTGCTCCTAGCTAGAGTCTTTATATCCAAAATGATATAGATTGAACATATGTTTACAATTTAAATTGTTGCTCTTAAAGAGCCTCAATTCGTGCCATCTGCATAATTTGACTCCCCATTGTCTTATTGCTCAATGTCACGACAGTCCCTTGCCAGGTGCCATCTGCATAATTTGACCTAGGCTTGTCTTGCCAAGCCTTGCCCCTTGGGTGCATTGACTCCCCATTGTCTTATTGCTCAATGCGATAGTCCCTTGCCAGGTGCCATCTGCATTAACTCCCTATTGTCTTGCCAAGCCTTGACCCTTGGGTGACATCCAGTGCAAAATACAGGTGCCATCTGCATTAACTCCCACAAGTTATCTTGCCAAGCCTTGCCCCTTGGGTGCATTGACTCCCCATTGTCTTATTGCTCAATGTGATAGTCCCTTGCCAGGTGCCATCTACATTAACTCCCCACCATTTTTGCCTTAGTGCCATGCACATCCGTAAAAAAACATGCTGCTAGGTGTGTTATCCGATCAAGCACTTATGCGATGGGAATGCCACTTTGCATGTAAGTCAATTCCACCTAGTTGAAGGTGTGTGCAAAGTATCGTGCCCATGGGATATGCTTTGCATGGTTGATCGATCATTAAATACCATTTTTGCCTTAGTGCCATGCACATCCGTAAAAAAACACACTGCTACGTGTGTTATCTAATCAAGTATTGTCTTGGCAAGCCTTGACCCTTGGGTGACATCCAGTGCATATTTTGACTCTCATTTGACATAGGAGGTGATGACTCTGATTATAATTGTCTTGGATTGGCTCCTTGCCTAGTACTCAAATAAAATCCTTCAATGGACTTTAATACAAAGCTTTAATCATGGACATTCTTCATTTGCACTGTCTCCTTCTACTTCCTCCATGGCGAGCATCCTTAAAAATTCGTGTATATGCAAAATAGTTTGCTGTGGTATTTTTATTTTTCCTTCTACCTCATATCCCATGTGCTTCTTTGATTTCTTTGCCCTTGAATGCCAAGACACTATGATTGTCTCCGTCAAAACTTGAGAGACCGCTTCATCATCTGGGACCCACTCCTTCATTATACAATTAGTATATAATGTGTTGTTACCCATATTCTCCTTCCTGCCCTTTGGCTCATACCATACCGCTGTAAATATTGTAGCTCTCCCTTGGTCATCTCTTTGCACATGAACTACTTTTGCAACCCAACTTCACATTCTCATATTCATCATCCGATGTCCGAACCACAACAAAACAATCGACCTCTATATCTACTTGTGGCATAAACTCTCTCTTCTTCGGTCCACAATATGGATGTGGGAGTAATGATACAAATTCATTTTCAAAGACTGGAGCTGGGCACAAATCGTTATGAACATTTGGCCAAAACATATTGCATTCTTCCTTGACATCCTTTGAGCCTCGCATTCTCTCAAGGTCCTTTATTAAATTTCATGTCTTGTTAATTACAGTGGTAGTGTGTTCTCTCCAAGTAGGCTTCGAATCAGGATATCTCCCGAGCATTTCCTCTTTGTATGTAATAAATGCTTTTAATCCATCTATTTCACAATTAGACCCCTCATTAAATTCTTGTAAAGAAGCCCATGTTGGATACCTTTCCTTGCTGGGAATTGAAGTTAAGAGACTATAAGGTTCTTCAGGTTCCCATTTTGTATCATGAGAATACTGTTGCCATTGCATTACGGGTTTTTCATCTTTTAAAAAAAAACGAAAGTAGTGTGGATTGGTATGACCTGTCAATGCATCACCACCCGTTTGTATGAAAGGTAGAATGAAGCTCTTCCAATCATACATTCTTTCGAGCCTCTCACATATTGTACTTTCCTTACAACCACCAACTTGCCTGCCACATCTTCTTACCAAGTCATCTATTGTCTCCACATCCTTGCATTTAAGCTCCCTTGAGACTGTGCTAAAAACTTGATCGATATCCTCATGTGTATGCCCCAACATACAAAAATCCACTCCACCTAGGTTGAGGTGTACAAAAATTTTTGTGCCCATCGGATATCCTTTGCATGGTCGATCGAGCATTAAATACTATTTTTGCTCTAGTGTCATGCACATCCGTCAAAAAACACGCTGCTAGGTATGTTATCCAATCAAGCACTTATGGGATGGGCATCCCACTTTGCATATAAGTTGATTCCACCTAGTTGACGGTGTGTGCAAAGTATTGTGCCCATCGGATATGCTTTGCATTGTCGATCAAGCATAAAATACGATTTTTGCCTTGGTGTCATGCACAACCATGAAAAAACATGGTCCTAGGTGTGTTATTCAAACTAGTACTTATCGGATGGGGGCTCCGGTTTGTACGCAAGTCCGTTTCAACTAGGTTGAGGTGTGTGCAAAGTATTGTCACCATCGGATATGATTTGCATAGTCGATCACGCATTATACACCGTTTTTTCCCTAGTGGTATGCACATCCGCAAAAAAACACGCCCTTAGGTATGTTATCTGACCAAATACTTATCGGATGGGTGTGCCTCTTTGACAACATTTTAATACCACCTAGGTTGAGGTATAGGAAAAGTATTATGCCCATCGGATATGCTTTGCATGGTCGATCGAGCATTAAATACCATTTTTGCCTTAGTGCCATGCACATCCGTAAAAAAACACACTGGTAGGTGTGTTATCCGATCAAGCACTTATGTGATGGAAATGCCACTTTGCATGTAAGTCAATTCCACCTAGTTGAAGGTGTGTGCAAAGTATCGTGCCCATCGGATATGCTTTGCATTGTCGATCAAGCATAACACACCGTTTCTGCCTTAGTGTCATGCACAACCATATAAAAACACGGTCATAGGTGTGTTATTCAAATAAGTACTTATCGGATGCGGGCTCCACTTTGTACGCAAGTCTGTTTTAACTACTTTGAGGTGTGTGCAAAGTATTGTCACCATCGGATATGATTTGCATGGTCGATCACGCATTATACACCATTTTTTCTCTAATGATATGCACATCCGCAAAAAAACACGCCATTAGGTGTGTTATCTGACCAAGTACTTATCGGATGGGTGTGCCTCATTGATAAAATTTAAATACCACCTAGGTTGAGGCATATGAAAAGTTTTGTGCCCATCGGATATCCTTTGCATGGTCGATCGAGCATTAAATTCTATTTTTGCTCTAGTGTCATGCACATCCGTCAAAAAACACGCTGCTAGGTATGTTATCCAATCAAGCACTTATGGGATGGGCGTGCCACTTTGCATGTAAGTTGATTCTACCTAGTTGAAGGTGTGTGCAAAGTATTGTGCCCATCGGATATGCTTTGCATTGTCGATCAAGCATAAAATACCATTTTTGCCTTGGTGTCATGCACATTCTCAAAAGACGCAGTCCTAGATGTGTTATTCAAACTAGTACTTATCGGATGGGGGCTCCAGTTTGCACACAAGTCTGTTTCAACTATTTTGAGGTGTGTGCAAAGTATTGTCACCATCAGATATGATTTGCATGGTCGATCACGCATTATACACCGTTTTTTCCCTAGTGGTATGCACATCCGCAAAAAAACACGCCCTTAGGAATGTTATCTGACCAATTACTCATCGGATGGGTGTGCCTCTTTGAAAACATTTTAATACCACCTAGGTTGAGGTATAGGAAAAGTATTATGCCCATCGGATATGCTTTGCATGGTCATTCGAGCATTAAATACCATTTTTGCCTTAGTGCCATGCACATCCGTAAAAAAACACACTGCTAGGTGTGTTATCCGATCAAGCACTTATGCGATGGAAATGCCACTTTGCATGTAAGCCAATTCCACCTAGCTGAAGGTGTGCGCAAAGTATCGTGCCCATCGGATGTGCTTTGCATGGTCGATCGAGCATTAAATTCCATTTTTGCCTCAGTGCCATGCACATCCATAAAAAAACATGCAACTAGGTGTGTTATCTGATCAAGCACTTATGCGATGGGCGTGCCACTTTGCATGTAAGTCAATTCCACCTAGTTGAAGGTGTGTGCAAAGTATCGTGCCCATCGGATATGCTTTGCATTGTCGATCAAGCATAACACACTATTTCTGCCTTAGTGTCATGCACAACCATATAAAAACACGGCCATAGGTGTGTTATTCAAATAATTACTTATCAGATGGGGGCTCCACTTTGCACACAAGTCCGTTTTAACTACGTTGAGGTGCGTGCAAAGTATTGTCACCATCAGATATGATTTGCATGGTCGATCATGCATTATACACCATTTTTTCCCTAATGATATGCACATCCGCAAAAAAACACGCCATTAGGTGTGTTATCTGACCAAGTACTTATCGAATGGGTGTGCCTCATTGAGAAAATTTCAATACCACCTAGGTTGAGGCATACAAAAAGTTTTGTGCCCATCGGATATCCTTTGCATGGTCGATCGAGCATTAAATACTATTTTTACTCTAGTGTCATGCACATCCGTCAAAAAACACGCTGCTAGGTATGTTACCCGATCAAGCACTCATGGGATGGGCATGCCACTTTGCATGTAAGTCGATTCTACCTAGTTGAAGGTGTGTTCAAAGTATTGTGCCCATCGGATATGCTTTGCATTGTCGATCAAGCATAAAACACCGTTGTTGCCTTAGTGTCATGCACAATCGTCAAAAAACACGATCGTAGGTGTATTTTTCAAACAAGTACTTATCGGATGGGGATGCCACTTTGCACACAAGTCAATACTGCCTAGGTTGAGGAACGTGTAAAGTCTTGTGTCCATTGGATATGCTTTGCATAGTCGGTCTCACATGATACACCATTTTGTTGCTAGTGTTATGCACAATCGTCATAAAATACGTTTGGAGGTGTGTTATCCGAACAAGTACTTATGAGATGGGTGCACCACTTTGTATGCAAGTCAATAAGACCTAGGTTGAGGCGTGTACAAAGTTTTATGCCCATCGGAGAAATGTAGATGTGATAATATTAGAAAATTCTCGGTATGTGTATATGTGTGTGTGTGTGGCAAACAATTTTGACACAAAGTAAACACCTAGTGCACAAATTATGCACTTCATACCTTGAGTAAATAAGCTTGTTGATGAGGATAAATATGCCCTTGAATAAAAGCATAGTTGTTGTATGACCACAATAGGATCGCTTTGACACCTGTGATTTTGCCCATATGTAAGTTTACAAATAGTATAAAAAATCATATAATAATATATTAATAGTTTGCAAATGTGTATAGCAAGTGAGTAATGGGAAGTGGAAGTGGGAATGAGGAGGGAGGAGTAGAATAGGATAGGGAAGTAATAAGGGTGTATGATAATAAGTATAAAAAATAGTATAATAATATATTAATAGTTTTCAAATGGCAAGTGAGTAATGGGAAGTGGAAGTGAGAGTGGGGAGGGAAGAATGGAATGGGAGAGGGGAAGGTAATAGGGGAGTAGGCTAATAAGGGAGTGAAATGAGTGAGGGAGTTAATAGGGGATGAAAAAGAGGAGGGTGAGATGGGGAAATATGGGATTTTGGGAAATGGGAGGAGTATGGGATGTGGTGGAAATGTGGGATGGGAGTGGTGGCAATGGGGAGGAAGAAGAAATGGATGGATGGGGGGAGGGCTAATGGATGAGGGATGGGAGTCCAATAGGAGAGGGGGAGTAATGGGAGCCAATGGGAGAGGGGATAAATGAAAAGCCAATAGGAGAGAGGGGAGGAATGGAAAGCCAATAGAAGAGGAGGAGGAAAACCTAATTTTTCTTATATATAGTCTTCCTTCTTCATTCATTCTCCCCTCATTTCATTCAATGAAGCAAGAAAGCAAGAAAGCAAGGACGATCAAGAGAGCAAGGAAGGAAGAGCAAGAAAGCAAGAAAGAGCAAACTTACAAACTTTTTCCAGGTACTTGCAAATTTTTTTGATTAATTTTTCTAGTTTCTTTTTTAAAATTTGAAGAGAGAGGAACTAGAGAGAGAAAGGTTCAGGGGAGGAGAAGAAGAGGATGGAGGGACTAGAGGGAAGGGAGGAGGAAGGGAGGCAGAGGGTGGGGCTGAGTAGAGGAAGGAAAGGAGGAGGGAGGGGGGGGAAGGGAGGGACTGTGTCTCCCATGGAGGGAGGAAGTGGGGGCTGGCAGCCTGGAGGGGAGGAAGGGGGCTGGCGGCGCTGGCAGGGCGGGGAGAGGGTTGGGTGGGGGGGAAGGGGATCGAGGGCCGAGAGAGGGGGCAGCTGGCGGCAGCAACCGCCAACTCGGGGGCGAAGAGGGAGGTGGGTGGGAGGGAAGGCCAGCTCGGGGGCGAGGAGGGGGTTGGGTGGGAGGGGTGAGAGGGGTGGGAGGGGCAGCTGGCGGCCGCGGCCGCCGGGGCGAAGAGGGAGGTGGGTGGGAGGGAAGGGGGTGGCAGCGAAGGGGGTGGGAGGGGGGGCTGGCGGCCATGGCCGCCAGCTCGGAGGCGGGGAGGGGGTTGGGTAGGAGGCGTGAGAGCGGTGGGAGGGGCGGCTGGCGGCTGCGGCCGCCAGCTCGAGGGCGGGGAGGGGGGTGAGTGGGGCGGAAGGGGGTAGGAGGGGATGAGAGGGGGGGGCTCGCGGTGGCGGGGAGGGGGTTGGGTGGGAGGGATGAAGGGGTGGGAGGGGCTGAGAGGGGGGGGGCTGGCGGCCGCGGCCGCCAGCTCGAGGGCGGGGAGGGGGGTGGGTGGGGGGGGTGGGAGGGGTTGAGAGGGGGGGGGGCTGGTGGCCACGGCCACCAGCCCGGGGGAAGGGGCGGTGTGGGGAAGAGGGGGGGGAGGGCTGGGGGGTCGCGAAGGGGGGGAGGGTGAAGAGGGGGGGGCTGGCGGCCGTGGCCGCCAGCCTGGGGAGGGGGTTGGGTTGGAGGGAAGGGGGTGGGAGGGGTTGAGAGAAGGGGGGGGGCTGGCGGCCCGGGGGAAGGGGGGAGGGCTGGGGGGTCACGAAGGGGGGGGGGAGGGCTGAGAGGGGGGGAAAGGGGTGGGAGGGGTTGAGAGGAGGGGGGGCTGGCAGCCGCGGCCGCCAGCCAGGGGTGGGCTGGGGGGGTCTCGAAGGGGGGGGGGACAGCTAAGAGGGCGGGAAGGGGGTGCGAGGGGTTAAGAGGAGGGGGGGAGGGGGGGTGGGCTGGGGGGTTGCGAAGGGGGGGTGGGGAAGGGGGGAGCACTGAGAGGGGGAGGGGGGAGCGCTGAGAGGGGGAGGGGGAAGGGTGAAGAAGGGGGGAGCGCTGAGAGGGGGAGGGGGCTGGCGGCCACGGCCGCCAGCCCGGGGAGGGGGTGGGAGGGGTGAAGGGGGTGGGAGGGGTGGGAGGGGTTGAGAGGAGGGGAGGGGGCTGGCGGCCGCGGCCACCAGCCTGGGGCAAGGGCGGGTGGAAAAGGGGGGGAGGGCTCGGGGGGGGGGGGGTCGCGAAGGAGGGGGGGAGGGTTGAGAGGGCAAGGGGGTGGGAGGGGTTGAGAGGAGGGGAGGGGGCCGCCAGCCCAGGGGGAAAGGGAGGGAGGGCTCGGGGGGGTCGCTAAGGAGGGGGGGGAGGGTTGAGAGGGGGGCAAGGGGGTGGGAGGGGTTGAGAGGAGGGGGGGACTGGCGGCCGTGGCCGCCAGCCCGGGGAAGGGGGGGTGGGGAAGAGGGGGGGAGGGTTGGGGGGGTCGCGAAGGAGGGTGGGGAAAAGGGGGGAGGGTTGAAAGGGGGTAGGGGGAAAAAGGGGTAGGGGAGGAAGGGGTTAGGCAACGGGAGAGGGGGAAGGGTAGCAGGAGGGGAGGGGTCGACGAGGGGATTTTGGCGGAAGGAGGGAGGGGAGGGGAGGGGTCAAGGGAGGAGTTTTGGCGACAGAGGGAGGGGAGGGAAGGGGAAGGGAGGGGAGGGCTGGGTCGAGGGATGGATGGAGGGAGGGAGGGAGGGGAGAGGAAGGAGAGAGAGGAGAGAGAGGGAGAGGAGAGGAGGGAGCAAAAGGAGAGAGAGGGGAAAGGAGGATTTGACTTACTATCACGAGCAAGAACGACAAATAAGATTTGACTTACGAGAAGAATGAAAAGGACTTACGAGAATCGAGAAGAATGTTGAAGAAAGTATCAAGAAGAATGTTGAACACAAATTTGAATTCAAAAGGAACGTATGAGAAGAAAGTATAAGAAGAATGTTGAACACAAATTTGAATTCAAATTTATAATGAATTCAAATTTCCCTCTCTTTTTTGAAAATTCAAATTTATGCATAGGAGGAGTGGGCTAGTTTTAACTCTCTCCTCATTTCATTGAAGCAACCAAGAGCGGAAGAGAAAGGATAAGCGGAGCCTTACTTTTTTCACTTTTTCCAGGTACTTGCATTCTTTTTTATTCGTCTTGTAATTCTTTTTCTTTACTTACAATTCTTTTCAATTAGTTTCTTGTTAAACTTTTTGAGTTCTATTTCTTAAAATTCGTCTTGTAATTCTTTTTCTTTACTTATAATTCTTTTTCAATTACTTTATTCTTAAAGTTTTTGAGGAGGGTGGTCTTTTAGAAGGCATTACAGTTCTTTTTAAATTAGTTTCTTATTTGAGTTTTTGAGTTCTATTTTAATTAGTTTTTTATTTATATTTGAGTTTGTAAATTTGAGAAATGAGAGAATAGGGAGGGAGGGAAAGAGAGAAATTAAGAGAGAGAAGAGGGGCTCCTTAAATGAGAGAGGAGAGGGAAAGAGCGAGAGAAAGAAAGAGATTCACACAGAGAAGAGGGGCTCCTTCAATGAGAGAGAAGAGTAGGGAGGGAAAGAAAGAGAGAGGAGAGAGGGAGAGAGAGATTAAGAGAGAGAAGAGGGTCTCTTGGGGGCCGTGGCTGCTTGAGGGAGGGAGAGAGTAGGGAGAGAGAGGGAGAGAGAGAGAAAGAGAGAGAGGGAGAGAGAGAAAGAGGGAGAGAGGGAAAGAGAGAGAGGGAGAGAGAGAGAGAGAGAGAGATGTTTATCAGAATGAAACGTGGCGAGAGGCGAGAGGAAAAGAGAGAGAGAGAGAGAAGAGAAGAGGGAGACTTAGGGAGAGAGAAAGAGAGAGAGAGAGAGAGAGAGAGGGAGAGAGAGGGAGAGAGAGAGAGGAATGAAACTTCTGTGCTAGAGGGAGGGAGAGGGAGAGAGAGAATAAGTGGGATGAGGATAGAGAGAACAATAAGAGTTGTCAAAGAGAGAGAGAGAGAGATTAAGAGAGAGAATGAGGTGTCTTGACTATGGCTACAAAGAGATTTAGGAGGAGAGAGAGAGAGAGAGAGAGAGAGAGAGAAAGTAAAGAGAGTTTTATATATTTACATCTTTTATATTATACTTTTAAAAATTTATAAAAGAGTGAATTTATGGTTTGTTTTGAAGGTGAGATAATATTTTTATATATATCATCTTTTAAATTGAAAAATGTTAACTTTTCTTTAGATACTTGTTCTTCATTTATATCACATGCAGGTTTAGCCTCTACATCACAACCCCTTCTTTTGCATATTTAAGCCTCTTAAACCCCAGCACATTAAAATGAACACAGAAAAAGAAATTATTTATTGCTTTTCTTCGCTTCGACGGTTGGTTTAGCATAGTTTAGCATAGATTAGATTGCCTTAGAGGAGAGACAATTCTCCAAGTTGCCAATCGAAGCCATGCTCAAATTTTTCTAACTAGTTCCTAATCGTTGTCAGTCCCTTCGCTCACATGCAGTTTAACACTCATAACATGCTATTAAATAAGACCTTTTACCATTTACCAAGAAGTTTATCAGTGGGCAGATTGCATGAGCAGATATCAGTGGACAGATTACATATATCAGTGGACAGATTACATGTCATGGGACATATTGGAGCTTGATGATTATTGGTTATTTTTATTGCATTTGTATAAATATTTAAGCTCCTTTATTGTCATAAAAACCCTTGTAAAGCCTTCTATGCTATTTTTTACATTTAGTCATATGAAGCGCCTTGTAATAAACCCGACCATCCTGACCATTCACTAATTAATGAGTATCAGTGGGATGCATAAGTGGATATCATGTGGGCTGCATAAGTGGATATCAGTGGAACAGTTTTTAGTGGATAGATTGCATCAGTTGGGTATCAGTGCATAGATATCAATGGATGGACAGATTACATGTCATCACGAAGATTGAAGCTTTATGACTAGAGGGTAAATCAATGGATGGAAAGATTACATGAATCTTCACGAAGATTGAAGCTTTATCACTAGACGACATTTTATATTACTTGTAAAGCTTTATTGGCTAATTTTTTTACATTTGTACAAATATTTAAGCCTTATAAAAACTTTTAGGCTATTTCCCACATTTATTGCCATATGAAGCCTTGTAAAGCCTTTTGGGCTATTTCCCACATTTATTGTATCAAGGGTTGTATATTGTACTTTACTTGTATGTATCTAAATTCTTCATTATCTTTTCTTGTAGGATTATGGAGCAATCAGCTAATGTGATGGCTATCCTAAATGACTGTGAGATCAGAGAATGGGTTTCTGATGTCACTTTGAATTTCAAAGGAAAGGAATATAGCCCCAATGGCTTTGGTAGGTGGACTCGATATCACATGGGATATCACATGGGCAGAAGGGCTTGGTTTCTTCATCAAAAGGAAAAGAGACTCTTTTTACTTATGTCAAAAAGGGAGTTCAATGGTGTTGAAGATCCATGGGATGCTACTTTCTTCAAAAAAGATATGACTTCAAGCCTTGTAGTAGGCATAATAATACAGCGAAAAGAAACCTTTGTGGATATTTTAACAAAGAGTTCAGATCCTGAAGTTGGCGGTATGCATTTTATTGTGTTAAGGAGAGACGCAAAGACCTTTGTGATGCCTCCTCCTCAACCATCAAAGTTTCCAGAGCTGCAAAGGGCATTGGAGACTCTTTCATATACTTGGGAGCAATTTCCTAGTGTGGTGGCAAAAAGGATGCATGCAAAGATAATGTTTGAATACTTTCAGGATGCAAAATATGCGCCTCATATTCAAGGATCTTCACATGAAGGAGATCAAAAAGCTCAGACTTCGATGCAGGGACAAGAAGAACAGGCACACTGTCACAAACCTGTAGAACATGAGCGCAAACTTCTAGAGCCAAAAATGGTGGATGTAACTAAGGATGATGAAAAACAAGCCTTGAGTGCACGCGAATTAGCAAAATTTGAAGAAGATCAAGGTCGATCCACTGCAGTTATGCTAGAAGCTCTTGCTAGCAAACCACAACGTGAAATGCAAAAGGCTAGTACTGTAAGAGCCACGGTTCCAAGTAGTAAGAAAAGACATCGTCCCACTGTAGAGAAAGATAATGTGGATGAAAAACGGTCAAAAAAAGAGAAAGATGAAGAAGACTCAGAATCCGAGGCTGAAGATGATCAGGATGAACTCACATCAATCAAAAATCTTAATCTGTGTCTTAATGAAGCAGTTACAAATGATGATGTGGGATATATCTGGGGTCAAAGGACATGGTTTGTGAATGCCAAATATGTGGAAGCTGCAGCTCTCTTTACTAATAGCCGAAGCCTTGATATATCCTATGCAATGCAAATATACGAGGCTTTGAGAGATGGTAAGAAACCTGTGGCAAGCAATGTGGTCTTGCGCCCAATAATGTTTTGTCCAACCAAAATAGTTTTCTGGATCAAATAACATTTACAGGGCCTACACATTTCGAGGAAACCTTCAGTCAATTCTTTAAAGACACTCTTAAAAATATTCCACATGAACAAGGCGAAGAGGCACAGGGTGAGAATATGCTAAAGGAAGTAAAGAAGGAATTTCTCCTTCATTGCAGCAGATTCCAGCCCATTTGTGGTCAACATTGGGCTTATGCTTGTAATCAGATCGCAAAGGAATCAAAGGAGGGCAAAAGACTCACTCCAGAACAATTTATAAAGATAAGCTCATTCCATTATTATCCTGCAACAATCTGTATATTCAAGCATAAGATCAAGTATTTGATTGAGTCCGAAAGACTTAATCATTATGTCCATGGAAAGCGTAAGATATCCTCAACATCAGAGGTCTTACAGAAGGCAAGGGTTATATGGACAACATTTGGTTCTCCAAATCCTGATTTGAAGCGAAAGGTCACAAAAGCAGACGCCGACATACTCACAAACTTTTATACTTCTTTGAGTGCAGTTGTGCCTAGGGGAACTCAAGAGCAAGAAGAAAGTATGACAAGCCTCAAGGTGGTGAGGGATAGATATGCCAACTACACTTCTATCATATTTCGTCCTGTTGAAGTGTCCAATGAGATGCTTGAAACGTGCATTGCTTGTGAGCGTGGACAGCTGACCTATGAAGCTCCTTTGTTTATCTCCGTCAAAGGTAATGGATAAGAAGGAGTTGACGGCAAGGATGTGGAGGCCTATAAAGTACTTACCTAATAAGTATGCATCCATGGCAGCACAAAAAATTTTAAAGAAAGAATGGTTTTTTGGAAAAAAAGACAAAGACCACTGCATGGAAGAATGCATCAATGTACAGGTGAGACATGATGCAGTGCATAGTGCCATTAAGTATTTGCTGTCAGAGAAACAAATTCCACTTACTCATTGTAACATTGACTATAATGTGGTGAAGCATATAGCTTCTTTGTTAACACCCAAGGTAAAGCTATGGGCAAACAGGTGGATTAAAAACGATGAAGACGGGTCGGAAATAGTAACCTCTTATATGAGAAAAGAGATCCCACAACAAGTGGTTGCATCTATGAAAAGATTAATCAGTGAGATAAGAATGCCGACAGATATGCACCAAAGCTTTCAATTCAATGTAGAGGTTATGGCAGAGTCTGGAAAGCTTGTCAACTTCAAGGGAGTCTCAGAAGATGACTTCTTCAAGAATGAGTCAGCATGGGATAAGCCACAACTATTCTTTATCAATGAAGTTTCTAGCGATGATATCCATAACTTCATTGATAGAATAGTATATACCACCATTAGCAAAGTGGCGATTTGCAACATTGTCATTTTTGTTGATAAAAAAGACAAAGAAGCCATGCAGGTTACTCTAGAGCGAGCATATTCATCAGATTTGAAGATCTATAGTGGTGTTTATGCAGCAAAGAGAGGCAAGAGAGAATGTGGCATAGCGATTCAAACTCTTGAATCATTCTTTCTGTGTATGCGGAGTCCCAACCCTGATCACTCCTTACAAAAGAACATAAGAGGGAATTCAAATAATTTGAGATTGATGCTAGAAGAGCAAGATATTCCCAGGTCCATACATTATCAAAAAAACAACTATGGAAGTCCTGCAAAAAGTGGGAGTCTCTTGCTTACCATGATGGAGAATTTGCTGCACCAAGAAATAAACAAACATTAGCTCATAGAATTGATTTGCATTCTGCACTAGGAAACGATATATAACTGAACTGTGAATAAATAAACAAATGTTAGCTCATTGAAGTAGCAACAAATAAATAAACGTTACCTGAGAATGGCCAAGATAACATTGTCATTAACCTCTTTTAAAAAATTGGAGAGGATTGAAACCTCCTCTCTACCAAAGCTTAAATACTGAGGTTCTCGTTTCAAAACGATCCTAACTTCAAATGAGCTCTCCATTTTATTCAATGCAGCTAAATTTGATTTTTCAATCAAATTTAGAGGTGGTTGCATTGTTGAAGTAGAAGGGAGTGCCTCCGTATTGACTTCATCCATTTCTTCTCCCTCTATTGCCTGTAAACAAATATGAGCGATTAGATTTATTATCTTTAAATTTAAATCTTATTTAAAAACTTGTATTTAGTTGAGAAATAGAGAGTTCATACCGCTAAGTATTTCGTAGTGGCCTTTTTTCATAACCCTGCGAGCCATAATTATCAAAGAAGGCATCATCATGTTTTTCTTCATCCACCAACCTCTCTGTGAACGGGTCATGTAAGTCCATCTTTTCATCATCATCAACTGGGACATTATGATCTTCAAGGTAATCATCCATGTCATCGGTGTCCTTGTGGTCTATCTCTTTTTCATAGCCTATGGTTAGATCTGCTTGAAGCTGGAAATAAGCCATGAAATGCTTATTTTCAATAATATTTGTGGAGTTGCATTTTCTTAGGAGATCCTCAAATAAATATCCCATCCTGCACAAGGTGACCTCCCAACCTGCCGACAACATAGTTATTTCTCAGCTTCCTAGTACAGTGCAGCATCGTGTCTACATGCTTGATGCTCTCCTTTCTTCTATTCTTAGCTCTCCTCAAAAGACTATAGAAGATGTTTGTACCTGGTTAAGCCCTTTGAATTTAGATGGGGTGCGAGTCATCTTAATGCCTTATCATGAGGCATAAGTATCAACTCTAACCTTATTTTTACTATTTCTTTGGCAAGTTTGTGTAAAACAATAATCATTTTTATTCTGGTCGTGTAGCTCACATTGGAGTCTGATCTTCTGGGACCTTGAACTCAACCATTTATGGTTTGTGAATTCAATAGAAGGCTATCATGCCAACTCCCCAAGGTAATTATTCTCTTAATATTGTTGATACTTTCTTATTTTGTATCTTATGATCATGACATATTAATATATTTCATATGTCATGCTGGACAGTGCTGCATATCGCTAGTATCTGCTGTCAGAACAACCACGGAGCAACAAGATCAAGTAGAATTCAAAAGACGTCTGCCAGTGGAGCAAAAAGATGGACACAGCTGTGGGTGGAGAGTTGCCTACAACTACATGTTGTTTCTTAGAGAGATTTTTGATTTGGAGTTACCAGTCAAAATGGAATCATATACAGAAGCTGATCTACTAGCATTTCGGGCTGAGAGTATTCAACATCTAATTACTACCATTGGGAAAAAACATGAAAATATGACTACATTGCAGCATGTATAAAACCTTATCTTTATACTTGTATGCTTGTTCCAACCTTTAATTGGGATGTGTAAATCTCATAACTTTTTTATATTTTCTTCCAAGAGGAGAAGAGACTGAGTCTAATGAAAGCATGCTATCTTTATACTTTTATGATTATTTAAACCATTATTTTTATTTGGGATGTGTAAATCTCATAACTTGTCTAATGAAAGCATGCTATCTTTATACTTCTATGATTATTTAAACCATTATTTTTATTTGGGATGTGTAAATCTCATAACTTTTTAAATTTTTCATCCAAGAGGAGGAGAGACTCACTCTAATGAAAGCGTGTATGAAACCTTTTTAAATTTTTGCTCCAAGCAGAGGAGAGACTCACTCTAATGAAAGCATGTATGAAACCTTATCTGCTTGTTTAAGCCTTTATTTGGGATGTGTACATCGCATAACTTTTTTATATTTTTATGGTAGAAGGAGGATGTGGAGGACATAGCAAGTGAAGAAGAATACGATGTAGACTAATCCCTCAATAAGATGAGTCATGAAAATATGAATCTATTGGAGCAGATTGGAAGTTCATTCACTGCTATGTTGTTAATTCGACAACAACCTCATTTTTTTGAATTTGGTGAAGAAGAGATTTCAATCCTCTTGAATCCTAAGAATGAGGTTAATGTCAAAGTCATTACAACCATCCTCAGGTTTGATGCAGCCTTTTCTTTGGCTTTATAATTTGCTTATTTTGATTAAACCCAAGAAGCTAATACTTTTTTTTTAATATAGTAATGTTATATCAAATTTTCCGCAAAATATACAAAGCGTTTCATATATGCTCGATCCTCGTATTTCGGAAGTGCTTAGCAACAAAGAAGAAACCATAGAGAATGTTTGCAAGTGGTTGAAGCACGTTCCTATGAATGATGCACGAGTTATTTTTACAGCATATTATGAGAAGTAAGCATCAAACCCTACTTGTTTTTTCTATTGCATTGCTAGAATTGTCTCAAACATAGTAATTATTCTTTATTGATAATGCAGCTCACATTGGAGTCTGGTAGTCGTGGACATCCTTGCGAAGAAGTGCTTCTTTGCCAACTCAATGACATCCGTCCATGGCAATGTGTTAGAGTAAGTATAGACTACACTTGTTGTCACTTCTTGACATGTAGATTGATATTCACTGTTGTTATATGTTTTGATGTGTGCAAATCAGCTCGAAAGTTAGTAGATGCTATCGACATAGTAATGCGGCAATGTGACTTGGCACAACAAATAGAGTATATAACATGTCAGGTATCACATCAAGAGAATAGCCACATCTATAATTGTCGATGGAGGGTGGGCTACAATTGCTTTTTGGTACTTGGTCAAATTTTTGAGATACAAAATGACACCACACTGTCAACATATACGGATTTGCATCTCTATGCATTTATAACATGTACCATTCGAGCAATCATTGATTGCAAAATGAATGCCATCAAAGAGTCAAAGAGGATAGAAGACCTCAACTCTACAAACATGGCTTCATTAGAAGAATTGGGAAGCTCTTTTAATGTTAGGGTTATGATTCAACATAGACCTCAATATCTTGAATTTGGGGGAGAGGAGATTTCAATTCTCTCTAGAGCTTCAAATGAGGTCAATAACAACGTTATGATGGCCATTCTCAGGTTTGATACAAACTTTTTCTCTACTTGATAATTCAATATTTTGATTAAATCTAATAAGCTAATATTCATTTATTTGTTGGTGCAGTATAGTTATCTCACGATTTGGTAGAGTCATACAAAATCGTGTGTATATGTTGGATTCCCTCCTTTCTCCTATACTTAGCGATAGCAGAAAGACAATAGCCGATGTTTGTAAATTGTTACAGCCTTTACATTTACATGGCGTGCGAGTCCTATTTATGGCATATCATGAGATGTAAGTATCATGGCAACCTTTATTTTCATCTTATACTGGCAACATTGTGTTAAATAATAATGGTTCTTAATTATTCGTGTAGGGAACATTGGAGTCTGGTGGTTTGGGACCTTGAAGACAACTATTGTTGGTTTGTTAACTCGATTGCATGCTTTCATGGCTCAGTGCAAACGTAAGTATTCTATTAATCTGTTGTTACTTCTATATTATGTACCTTATGTGATAGACACACTAAGTTTTTGTAATATGTCACAATGAGTAGGTCGATTGAGAAGTAGGTATCTGCTATCAGAGAAACAGGACAGTACAAAGACTCGGTAGACTTTCAAAAGCGTTTAGTAGTAGAGCAGGAAGATGGGCATAGTTGTGGGTGGAGAGTTGCCTACAACTGCATGTTGATTTTCAAAGAAATTTTCTCACTTAAGCCACAGATCTCATTGGAAGACTCTTTGGAACTCAAATATTCAGAGGAGGATATACAATTATTTAGGGCTGAAATCATTCGAGACCTAATTGCTGCCATTAGAATACAATGTGCAACTGAAGCAATATCAGAGCTTCCCTTCAAGGAAGAGGAGACTGAGTCTACTATGAAAGCACTGCACACTACAAAAGAAGTAGAGACCCAGTGTACACCTACAGCACCACAGCCTCCACTGGAAGCATCAGAAGAGTTGCCACCGCCTCCGCTTGCATTTAATGTGCTTGTCCACATAGATGTGTTTCTTTGATTCCTCATGGGAGACTGATGTTGGAATGGAAAAAGGAGACCCATAATACGTTCATTCATCTCTTATTTGATAATCCCATGTTGGAGTTTCTTTCCATTAAAGCGTTGTTCAAGGAATTTTTTAATGATTGGAATTGTGTACTAGGTTGCGAATTAATTGATAGTCTGTCATTTGGATGGTCCTTTTAGAAATCTCTGTGAACCATTCTTTGTAGACCTAAAAAAACATTCAGGGAATGTACAGATAATATCTGCAAATGCAGAAACTTAGAATATACAAAGTTCGTGCATAAAGGATGGGGCCATGTGGTAACTTTGGATACTAATATTATAGCAAATGAAGTACTGAGAACAGAATTACAGAAAGGTCTAGGATATATAATAAGGGTGAATTATAGCATTGATTGGTCCATACAATCCTTACATCATGCACATTGGCAAAGAATGGAGGCACTAGGATGTGATGTAGGCATACCCTTTCACATAATGGAGCCATTCTTCTTGGACTTCTATTGGGATAAGCTCCAAAACATTGCAAGGAAAAGAGTAAGCAAATTCAAGGAAACACCATGCCATATGGAGTTAGCAGCATGGGGATTAGAAATTGAATGACTAATGAGCTATTTACTAATTACGTCTACGGACAAGTCATCAAACACACCAGCTTTTATATGCAAAGCTTTCATTTATAATACAGCAAGGGAGAGACTGGGAAGTAAAGACTTTATGAAGATAATGAACCTATCAATCCTTGACCGACTAGTCAGAGAGATCAACCACTTTGACCTACACTTTTCACAACACTCATTATCACTTCCATATTTAATGGCTACATACAAGGCCCACAAAGAGGCCTTTAGATGGATTACAAATGCACATTCATGTGTGTTTTTGGAAATAGTAGAAAAAATGACAATGATACTACAAGCATGCATAAACCCTATAATGAGGATGGCAAAGGTTCTCCAAGATGAGATATGGAACAGTATGGGGATAGCACTAAGCGCATTTTGGATTGTAAATTCATCATTCAAAGTGAAGTTAAAACTCTCAAAGAAAAATACACTCTCTATTCACAGCAGATATCGAGAAATGCTATGAGAACATCCCCTTGGATGGGGAATGGGGACTAAAGGTAGTTATGACGGATATCATCGGTGGGGCATTTGATACAATGGAATCCAAATTCATTCACCTACATTTAAACAAAAAGGGATGTACTTGGAAAGAAAAAAAGAATGGGCATGGCACCCACCTCACAAAGGAGGAATGCATTAAGCTAAATAATTGGCTCCTAGAAAACATGCACATCTAGTTGGGGAAAGAAGTTTTTAAACAAGTAACTGGGATCCCAATGGGATTTGCTTGCTCTCCATTATGGTGCAATTTGGTTTGAATACAAAGACATACTCAGGATCTGGAAATTAGACCAATGGGATATACTCACAAACCTCCGAAACATTTATCGATACATGGATGATATAATAATGGTAAACGTGGAGACACCTATGCTATTATTCGACCCGATATAGAGAGGGAAGCATGACCCATGGTGGATCTACCCCCTAGAGTTCCTAGAGATCAAGGAGACAACTGATAGTAAAACTCCAAGACCTGAGGGCATTATGATCGGAACAAGAGTAAACTTCCTTAAGATGTCCATTACAGTGATGACTGAACATGAGAACGGGGTGGTAGTCACCACCAAGTATGACAAGACAGACTATCTACCATACCCGATATGCAAATATATATCAGCTGATGGCAATAGACCAAGAGCATTTGCGGAAAAGGTGATACTTTCACAAATAATGCCAATATTATACATCGTGAAAGAAGACTTCAACACCTTTATACAGCTCAAACACTTGATTCACACCTTTGCTAAGAAGGGATTTGACATGAAAAGAAGTTGCAAGATAGTGGGTAGATTCTTGGACCAATCCTTCCCAGGATGTGACCTTAATTTGATAAAGATCAGGACATGGATCAGTAAGTGAGAAACCCACCTATCATACGATGATTTTTTTATAATTAAGTACTCATGGGAAGTAGTCCGCCCACTCCTGAGTGATGGGCAGACTATTGCCCCCACTAAGGAGTGTGTGTTGGACCTACGGGTTTGTGGCTAGAGGGAACACACACACACACACACACATGCACACACACAATTTTCTCAGTAAAAAGTTCTAACCCCTTTCCCCCCCCTCTTTTTTTCACTTCTATGTTTGGCTCCTTAATATTTTTATTTTTTGTACTATTTAGACCCTAGATAATAAACCCCTCCTACCAACTTTAATACCCCCTTGTTAATAAACCACTCCAACCCTTTTAAAGTTCTATTAACCAATTCCCCTCTTTTTATTTCTATTATTTTATAAGGTTCTCCCCCTTTCCCGTTCTTTTTAATTTTACATAAGAGTGTGATAAGATTTAGCTTGTTTTGTCAATGATTTTCTTGCTGTTGAGGTTTGCTAACCTTGACACTTAATCTATTCCCCTATTTAGTTTCACATGTTATTGTTTCCACCCCTTCTTGTTCTTCATTTTTTACTTTATCAATTTTATTTCCTTCCCCCTTTTTTTCGTTCCCCACTTCCCAAGCAATTGTGTGCAGTTTTGCCCCTATTTTTACCTTTTCATTTTTTAATTCTTGCTTAATAATAAGCCTTGGTACCTTTAATCTTTCCCTTCTTTTACTTATTGTTTTCATTTTGGTAAAGATCCCCCCACTTCTATTTATTCCCCCCCATTTCATGAATGATAACTTGGACTCGATCGCTTCTCAGTTTTTTCATGCATCCGTAAGTGGAGCTATTACTGATCCATGATAGTTGGACACAGACTTCCCTTTGTAGCGGTGTTTCACTACCTTCGTAAAGCTCTTCTCTACTCTAGCTTTATGTACCTGTGGCTTCTACTTGTTCTCAACTTTTTTACCAATCGGCTTATGTACATTTGCTCTTATCAACCTCTTCCCTCACTTTGGCCTTTCTCCACTCTGTGCTCTTGTGTTCGTGATTAGCTTCTCTTCCTCTTATTGCTAAGCTTTTAGTCTCTTTTTAGCTATAGATCTTTACTAGTCTACTTGACTGGTGCATAGTCTTTGTCCCCCCAACTGGCAACCTTGCATCGTAACCGTTTACATTATGGCTGCCCTCTGTTGTTGTGACTTGCTTGGTGATACCCATTTAACTAGCTATTTAGCTTTGCTCCACACTCACCTCATCTCTCTAACAAGTGCAGCTTGGTGACCTCGCTTGAAGCTTTCCTCTACTCAGCTCACTATGATAGTTTTCTCTCAAGGCACGACTCATGGCTACCGTGTGGTCATTTGCCTTTGCTTTAGTGTCGTTATGTTTTGATTCTATGTTGGCCTTTGCTTACCTTAGACACGTACTATCATTTTGATAAAGACTACCTTATCTAAAGTCCTTGCTGCAACTATCTATGAGACTCCACTCTCTCTCTCTCTCTCCCTCTCTCTCTCTCTCTATATATATATATATTTATTTATTTATTTATTTATATTTATATGTATTTAACTTCTTAAAATATGTACTTGCTTGTTTCTATGTACACCCACTTGTTCTAGTTTAAAGTTTCTTATATCTACATGTATTCTTGAAAATCTTCCTTAAGATTTTATAGCATGGTCTAATCTATCATTCCATTTGCATTTATTTACTTTAATCTTTGGCTTTATAACTCTCTTAATTTTTCCTTTGAGTGAATACTTTAATGACCTTTAAATTTCATCATAAAATGCTCTCTTAATAATGCCGATATTGTACACCGAGAAAGAAGACTTCAACACCTTTATATAGCTCAAATACTTGATTCACAGCTTTGTTAAGAAGGGATTTGACATGAGAAGAAGCTGCAAGATAGTGGGTAGATTCTTGGACAATTCCTTCCCAGGATGTGACCTAAATTTGCTAAAGATTAGGACATGGATTGGTAAGTGAGACACCCAACTATCATACGATGATTTTTTAATAATTAAGTACTCATGGGAAGTAGTATGACCCACTCCTGAGTGATGGGAGAACTACTACCCCCACTAAGAAGTGTGTGTTGGACCTACGGGTTTGAGGTTGGAGGGAACACACACACACACACACACACTTCCCTCCTTGTCTTGAAAATTTTTTTTGACACACACACACACTTTCCTTCTTTTGGTTAAGAAAAAACCCCCTAAGTTTGCCTTGTACTTCCTTTGAAAAAATCCCGATATACATAATTGTGATGAGAAATATCAATTCCCCTTTTGTAAAAAATGTTTTCTTTTAAACCCTCTTTAAATAAAATTTCTATTAAAAAACCCCTTTTATTTCTTCTGATATTTGCATATAAGTAGTTATCTTTTCCTAAATTATCTTTCAAAAAAAAATTTTCCTTTTTAATTTTAATTTTAAGTTTCAATTTTCATAAACCCCCCCTCCCACCAACCACATTTTGTTATCCTCTATGGCACTTAATTCTTCCCTAGAGCCGTCTAAAATAGCCCGCCTCTCTAGAACATTTAATATTTTTGAACTGCCCCCACCCACCGCAATCATTCCCTATGTGACAGGTAGTTTTTTACCCTAGAGCCGCCTACCTACCCACCTCTTGAGGATAGTCATGGTACACCTAACTACCCTAGTGCCTATCTACCCGACTACCTGACTACAGTGCCTATAAAATACCTATGATATCCTAGTTTCAATCCACTAACTTAACTTTGCGATCGTACGCCCTACTCTCTTGCCCACTGTGATACGCTGCCACCGCTCTAATCTCTGTGTTTATGTACTCCTACAACCGTGTGACCCTGCCTCCTGCACGTACTAACCAAATACGCATGTGGACTTATCTGTTGGGGATGAAACTCTGCACTGCTCTTAGGCTACCCTAGATCTACATCCATGCAAGATTCGGTCTCCAACTGATTTGGTATGTGCCATGTGGAAGGTATAATGCATACATTTTCACAATCCCTACTAGTGACTACATATGAAAAATGGTGCACGTACTAACCAAATATGCACGTGGACTTATCTATTGGGGATGAAACTTTGCATGGCTCTCAAGCTACCCTAGACGTACATCCACGTAAGATTTTATCTCCAACTAATTTGGTATGTGCCACGTGGAAGGTATAATGCATACATTTTTACAATCCCTACTAGTGACTACGTATGAAAAATGGCGCACATACTAACCAAACGCATGTGGACTTATCTATTGGGGATGAAACTTTGCACAGCTCTCAGGCTACCCTAGACGTACATCCACGCAAGAGTTGGTCTCCAACTAATTTCATATGTGCCACATGGAAGGTATAATGCGTACATTTTTACAATCCCTACTAGTGACTACGCATGAAAAATGGCGCACGTACTAACCAAATACGCATGTATACTTATCTATTGGGGATGAAACTCTGCATGGCTCTTAGGCTCCTTAGACCTACATCCATGCAAGATTTGGTCTCCAACTGATTTGGTATGTGCCACGTGGAAGGTATAATGTGTATATTTTTACAATCCCTACTGGCCAAAATGCAAACAACAATGTTGAATGCTACTATTGTGGTAAAATGGGTCATATGGCTAAAGACTACTATAAAAAGCAGAATGACATCATGAATGGAAAATTGCAGCAAGGGAATTATGCATCTTCTAGTAGACAGGGTGATGACAGAAATGAGCATTTATTTATGATGCAGCACATGACCAATTCTGTGACAAGTGCAGAAGAAAGCAATCATGTGTGGTATGTTGACTCAGGTGCGTCAAACCACATGACAGGTCATCCTAGATGAACTCTGCCTTCTGTGCATGCAACTAGATGATTTGGAATTGGTACACCAACCCCAAAGTGATGAACCATCCCTCATCCATAGTGAAGTTCAAGGCAATAATTACAACTACATATGAACACTCTCTAGAGAAGACATTCCAATTTGGAGTGCTTGTTTTCAAGATGAGCTCAACTAGTAGTCTAGGGGGAAGTCTTCCCATACAAAAACATGTGACCTACAATGGGAACCGTAGAGCTGGAAGTGTATTTTCTTGGGCTACAGTGAAGAGGCAAAGGGTTACTGTCTCTATAATCATGTTACCAAGAAGGTAATAATAAGTCGCGATGTGGTCTTCTCAAAATAGCCGCATCAATTGGAGAAGGATGCTTCCTTCCTAGACAACCAGGACCAAGATATGCAGGATGCAAGGAAAATAGAAAGACCAAGATTTGTGGAGACTGGTGATGATACTGCACATCTGAAGGGCATGTTGCTTTTTCTTAGCTACAAAGCACATAGATTCTCTAACTTGGTGTATTGCTTCAGACATCTTCTTACATTTCTCCAAAATACAGATGACTATACAAGATGTGCACATCTATTACTTGGTATCATGTACTCGTGCTTCTTCTCAAGCCAGTTCATCCATCGTCTATTAGCAACATTCTCGATTAAAGCCTGGCGCACTTCCAACAATTGAGCAAGCACAAGAAAAGATGTGGCAAAGCTAGTTTGACAAAATTGTTGTAGCACCTGCATTGAGTGCTTTATAAATAGTGTGTGCAAGTATTGATGGCTCTTTATAAAACTAACAATCACATTAGCATCTTGTAGCACTGGTAGCACAAATGGAAATTAGCATCTTGTAGCACTGTTACAAGATGCTAACAATCACATTAGCATTTTGTAGCACTACTAGCACAAATGGCAATTTTTTGATATCTTTTAAGAACAAGTATAGAGTATAAGCACCACAAGGCACCCATGTAATTGTGGGATACTTTTCTGCTATCATCTCACTCGTAGTCTAATAGTTTGATGCATTATCTGTTACTAATGTAGTAAAATTCTCACTGCCACCAATTTTGTGAAATGCTCTTTCCTATATTTTAAAAATATATGCTGCAGTTTTTTCTTTTAAGGAGGTGTTGATACTCTCTAAGGACATTGTTCCCTTGGGAGTAATGCACATTACATTTATCAACAATCTGGCCTGCTTACTAGTCCATCCATCAAAAGCAAGAGTGCACCCATATGTAGGAATAAATTCCAATATTTTTTTTCTTTAGACATTCTACCACAGTCTTTTAAACTCTATCAAGATGATCCGTTCTCATTTTGTTATAATATGGCATAAAAAATCCTGGTCTAGACATGACTTCAAGGCTTGGCGAAATGCCATCTCTCATGACATTGAATGGTATGCCATTTTTCACAAATGCTTCCATCCATCTCAAGTGCTCTTCGTCCACTTGTTGTCAAAGAAAACCATCCTCTTTAGATGATTGATCTCCTCTTTTTTTTTTTCTTACTTGACTGGCATTTATTGCATCAAAACTGATGTTTGTAAATCTTCACTCCCATTGCATGCTAAGAAACTCACTTGTGCTCCGTTTGTTTGTAGATTTGTATTCCCGTTATGTGTTGAGGTATCTCTTACATTTGACAGCTCTTCCGCCTCTTCTCCTTCAATTGTCTCATCGACCTCAGCGCTAACATTAGCACTTCCAGCATTCCTTATTAGAGTTGGATTAACCACCACGCATTGGGTATCTCCGCATATTTGGTTGCATAGCATATGCCACATCCATGATGATCATTGTAGAAAATTAGATGTCAAGTCACATAAATGCATCATGGTTGGCTACAATGAAGAAAGCAAAGCATATAAGTTGTATGATCCCATCAATCTGAAGGTCACAGTCTCAAAGATGTAATATTTGATGAAGAATTGGAATGGAAAACATCAAATACACAGGAGATAGATACCCAGTCACCTATAAAAAAGGTCGATGTAGAAGAGCAAGAAGTGTTGACTCCTTGAGAAGAGCAACAACTTACACAATCTTATAGAGAAAGTAGATCACCATCCAAGTTGACATATGCTCATAAAGGCAAAGAAATTGAGCTTAAAATGACCAGTTATGCTCTTATGACTACCATCATGGCTATAGAAGAGCTAGTGTACTTCATGGGGACGTAGATGACAAGCCAGAATGGCAAAATACTTTCAATGAAGAAATGGAAGCTTTATATAAAAACAACACTTGGGAAATATGTGACCTTCCACTAGGAAAGAAGGCCATTGTAAACAAATGGGTTTACAAAGTAAAACACAATCCATATGGAAGCATTGAAAGATACAAAGCCAGACTAATTGGAAAAGGTTTTGTATAGCAATATGGTCGAGACTTAACCAAGGGAGATTGTTTTAGGCCATGGTTTCAATTTTCTCAATGAGGCTATGGATTTATTTATGAGAAACATGTAAAAAATGTAGAATTTCAAGCATATATATTATCCTCACACAAAATGCAAAACTTCAAGCATATATTATCCTCACACAAAATGCAAAACTTCAAGCATATAATATCCTCCTGCAAATGGACTTGAGTTAAAAGAACTAATGGACTTTTGTGTAAGTGTATTAGAATGGCATTTACAAGTCACCACAACCATTGGGACAAATTATATGCTTGGATTAAAAAGGGATGGGAATGAAATTTTAAAGAAGGAGATCCAGTCTTATTCTTTGATGGTCGTCTTGAGCACCAAGCAGGTAGGTAAGGAATTCTCCCACATGGAGAGCATGGACATTGAGTAGGCATTATAAGATCATAAGAGAATGAAGAAGTGGATCTATTAAGCCTTCAAGAGATTCAAGATCCACATGGAAAGAAGGTCTTAATAACACTCAAGCCCTTGCACATATATTAGTAACCTAGATATAGGATTGCCACTTGTAAAAAAGACCATTGTAATTGTAATTTCAATGTATGTAATATGAAATGGCATGTATTATTATAGAATAGGAGGGCTATAGGCTCATCATTGAGGTGGAAAACTTACTTGTGTGCCAACCTCTCCTCGTCGATGGCTCACATGTGTTCATTGAATAGGGCGGTTGCGTATAGTCCATGCATATCATATATTATAAGGGGAAAGTAAGATGATGTGGCAAGCATCTTTGAGTCAAAGCTCCACTTGTCCTCATATATGCTTGTGTTCATATTAAGATAGCAGAATGGTCCAAGGAGGTGAGTCATCAAGTCTTCTTGACTTGGTGATGTAAGAAATGAGGCTACGCATTGTCATACCCCATTGAGAGGTATTGGTCTCAAAAGGTGCTCACACCTCATCCATCTTGTGCATATGGGATGCCAAATAATGAGGGAAATTTTGGCTATTATCTGCGTCTATCTAGCTGGGGGCATAGTCACCTGAAAAAGACTCTGATTCACAGCCTTCGGCCTCATCTCTCACCAAACCACCGGACTTGCACGATGACACTCCATTTGGTTTTTATCAGCTTCGCTGAAAGGCTGAGAAAGATATTGAATTGAATGCGGCTTTCGCTCGACCATCCAGATAAAGATTTAACCTTTTTTTCAACCTCAAGAGCTACTGATACAGGGGTAATCTACATGGCCATTACATGTCGATGATATCTAGGGAAATTCGGCGGTGGGGCGGCGAGGTTATCATGATGTCACAAAGGATGTTAGTAGTGATCCTATATATATATATATGAACACCCTCGTAGCTCACATCGTGCTTCTTCCTCACGGCTCATCTCCCTCCTCTTGTCGCCTCATCTCCCTCCTCTCCCCTACCCCCTAATCTCTCTCTCCCTCCCTGCTTCTTCTTTCCTCCCTCCCCCAAGCGGCTCACGTCCTTGTTCCTTTCTTTCCTCCCTGCTCTTTGCACCTCTCCTTCCTTCCTCCACAACCAACAGAGATCATCATGGGTGGTGAGGATGGAGTTGGTGGCAACGGGGCCACGGGAGTAAGGCGATGCAAGAATGTCGAGAAGGGACGTGGAAAATTATCCTTCCCCGCATGTATCAATCCCCTCCCCGCCTTCCCCATTTATATATCAATCTCTTATAGGGACCCTATGACATACTAGAGTGTGTGTATGTTCGGATTTGTTGTATAGCTGTTGGGCGATCATTACACTTGCCATTGATTCAAGGTTGCTACTCAGACAGGGCACAACTTGAGCTCTATTCTGATGCCGCGTGCCTTGACACCTGCCATCATATCCGCCCTCTCGTTCACTCTTATAAACAGACTGCTCCACATCAATCTATCTCTCCACTCTTTGCTGCATCACATTTCGATCACTCGTCTGTTTGTTCCATCTCCTTCCTATATTAGTTGCTTGCTTCCCTTAGTTTGATCACCCGTAATCTTCTTTTTCCCTCGTCGACATGGCTCATCAACATCACCACCTCTTCCACCACAACCAGGACCAGGACCAGCAGCAGCCTCCCGCCGCCTACGTTGATACTACAGATACGTACGGCCAGGGCGTCGTGAATAATCGTGGCTTTGACGGCAGGAGTGAGATCAAGCATGATAAGCATAAGGAACACATGAATGAGCTCGGTGCTGCAGCGGCAGGTGCTTGGGACCTGGTAAAGCCGTTTTCCTGCCGATGGCATACGTGCAATGTGTGAATTTGCAAGTTTTCAAAGCTGTTATTTCAAATCTGGACGTTTTTGACAGCATGAAAAGCACGAGGGCAAGAAGGACCCGGAGCACGCCCGTCGGCACAAGTTAGAGGAAGAACTTGGAGCAGCTGGAGCAGTGGGAGAACGGCATTGCGTTTCATGAACATCACAACAAGAAAGATGCCAAAAAACAGGAGGAGGAAGCTGAAGGGAAACATTATCATCATATCTTCTAAGATAAGCCAGATAGATCTGCGATTACGATGTCGATACAATTGAGGCACGAATTTACGAATTCGATGCGAAAAATCCCACGGATATCTGATGCGAGAAGGAGTTTCTCAATTTAGTATGCGAATAATCTGGTTTATCGACAGTCCTTATATGGATCGACGGAAATAAAGACATTGTGTTTGCTTTCTGGATGAAATATACATTTGTAACCGCATCTGGCGTTTAGATGTGCCGTGTTTATTCTTGCGGATTCGGCTAAATAGGACCCCCACCGTGAAAAATCAATTAATTAGTTACGGGTGTGTGTTGGGGAGGAGGCATAAGGAATAATTAAACTTAAGGGGGGAGTATTAATTAAGGTGAAGGGGGGCATTAAAGAGGGCCATTGCCTTCCTCTCCATCTAGACAGGCATAAGGAATAATTAAACTTAAGGGGGGAGTATTAATTAAGGTGAAGGGGGGCATTAAAGAGGGTCACTCCCTTCCTCTCCATCTAGACAATGGTCTAGGCAATTGGATTTGTAGCTCCAATTATGCTTCGACATACAATAAGACAAAGCACCTACAAACGCGCACACAGACACGTTTACTCAACTTTAAAAAAAACTTATGAGTGTCTATTTGCACGTATATTAGCGCATTTACAGATCTGCATCTAAAGGCGCGTCTGCATAGTAGACAGACATGCATATAGATGCGTAAATAGATGCTCTGCTAGAAATTTTAAAA
>NC_141628.1:35569003-35599579 GCF_047967505.1 Dipteris shenzhenensis | reverse complement strand
TCTCTCTTTCCCTCCCCCTCTCTCTTTTTTCTCTCTTTCTCTCTTTATCTCTCTCTTTCCCCCCCCCCTCTCTCTCTCTCTCTCTCTCTCTCTCTCTCTCTCTTTCTTTTTAAGAAAATAAAACGTCTGTGCTCAACACATAACAGGATCTCGTATGCAAAAGAGAAAACAGATAGTATGGAGAATCAAAAATTTGATTACTGTAGAGCTGATACAATAGATGGTGCTGCCTCCCAACTGTGCGCTCCTGTGAAAGAAGCTTCGATGGCAAACTAGAAACAGTAGAGGATGGAGGCTGGATGCTAAGGAATCATGGTTGTTGTAGCTAGTGATAAAATGGGCTTCACGGGCTTGCTCTTATATAGCCACTAGTCGTAGTCAGTTGGACCCAATTGGGTGACCGACCCAGTCCGCCCAAAACGGTCGACTGGGAGTCGGTCCCGAAATAGGCCACGAACCACACGATAGAGCCATGGCGTAAAATAGAGCAACTAACCTATGGTCACCGTTCAGCCCACAGCCATCCAGGATCATCTGGGACTCCAAACACGCTCCGCAACCCGAGAGTGGGCTACCCCAAGAAAAGCTCTCTCTACCCTCAGTGTGGTCAGTCATGGTATGCCTTCCCGCACTTGCATGTAGCCTAGTTGGCAGTGTGCTAACTCCGTCTAGCCATCAAGCCACACATGGCCCCCATCTGGTGTAATCCAGGACCTACTGAATAACCCAGCTACTCAAATGCCTTCTCCTTATATGAGGGGTTTACAAGTAGAGTTAGCTGGTTCCTGCGTAGTTACATGAGAGTGGAGCATTGATATCTAACACCCCCCATCAATGTCCACCCGCAAGTGAACTTACTTTTTCGGCCCAATGCCAAGTCGATGAAGATGTCTCGCCAGCAAGTCTCTTTCACGAGTTGAGTCTCCAGATTCTGAATTTGCGTCTAATTCGTGGTCTCATATTGATTTTTCAAGACCGTCCATGCCTCCTACGCTGTGGTGACATGTTAAATTAACGCCATGATGGAATCGCTTACACTGCAGACAATAGAACACAGTGCATCTGCATTTCTTCTTGTCCATGCGAGAATCTCATCCATAGTTGGTACTATCAGTTGTCCTGCATTGGCTAGATCCGGTCTCACAACCGGCCTCACGTGTCTACCCCAGTAGCAGTGTCTCAAAGCTCATATGCGCTTAGGATGGTCTTCATCTTGAACTTCCAGAGTGGATAGTTAGAGCCGTCCAACTTTCTGCCTTCGCCAAACGATGGGATTCGCAGTTTGTGGGTTGGGCCATCTCTCACAATCTATTCGCAAACAGAAACACACTACCAAATCTTCTTGCTAGAGTCCAGGCTCTGATACCATGTAAGAAAATAATACAATGTCTATGCTCAACAGATAATAGGATCTCGTACGCAAGAGAGAAAACAGATAGTATGGGGAATCAGGGTTGCTATAGCCAGTGATGAAATGGGCTTCATGGGCTTGCTCTTATATAGCCAATAGTCATAGTCAATTAGACCCAATTGGTTGATCGACCCAGTTTGCCCAAAATGGTTGATTGGGGGTCGGTCTTGAAATAGGCCACTGACCAAACGATAGAACTGTGGCATAAAATAGAGCAACTCACCTATGGTCATCGTTCGGCCCATAGCCATCTGGGATCATTTGGGACTCCAAATGGGCCCCACAACCCGAGACTAGGAAAAGCTCCATCTACCCTCAGTGCGATCAGTCATGGTATGCCTTCCCACACTTGCATGTAGCCTAGTTGGCAGTGTGCCAACTCTGTCCAGCCATCAAGCCACACATGGCTCCCATCTGGTGTAAACCAAGACCTACCGGATAACCGATCTACTCAAATGCCTTCTCCTCATATGGGGGTCTTACAAGTAGATTTAGCTAGTTCTTGCGTAGTTACATGAGAGTGGAGCATTGATATCTAACACTCTCTACCCCCCCTCACCAGCCGCTCCCTACACACTACCCCTAACCTACCTACCTCCTATACTAAAGTAAGGGCTAAGGCCGTTGATGTTGTTGCATAGGGACGCCCATGACTCGCCCCGCCCTACCCCGCCCTGCCTAGCCCACGTAGCCCTGCCCAGTCTCGCACCGCCCTGCCCTACCTAACCAACCTGCCCCGCCCCGCCCCGCCGCCGCCCCACCCCGCCTTGCCCAGCCTGCACAAACTCGCCCCCACCTGTGTCCTCACACTCCACCCCCCTCCCCTCCCCTCCCCTCCCCTACACCCCCCCGTCGGTGCTCGCGAAGACCACCCATTATCATTGTGCCTAAATGCAACAAGAAGCTCAGAATATGCATAAACTTAAAAAATGTGAATGCTGCCACAATTAGGGATCACTATCCCCTAGCCTTAACAAAAACAATGTTGGAAAAGGTGGCAGGTTCAGAAATATATAGCTTCTTGGATGGCTTCAATGGCTATAACCAAGTGCAAATCACTCCTAAAGACCAATAAAAAATAGCATTCACTATAAAATGGGGTATTTTTGCATATAGAGTCATGCCATTCCAACGAGTCATGATCCAGCAAGTAATGCCCCGGCTAAATTCCAGCGAGTCATGTTCCCAGCTTTCAAGTCATTTCTAAATAAGTTTTTACAGGTGTTCTTGGATGATTTATGCATCCATTCAAAACAAAAAGACCACTTCAAATGTCTTGAAGTAGTACTAATTAAATGTAGGGAGTATGGCATCTCCCTAAATCCAACAAAATGCTAGTTCGTGGTCACCCACGGAGTTGTTTTGGGACACATCGTCTCTCAACATGGGATTGCAATTGACATGGATAAAATTAAAATCATCATGGAAGTGCCTCCTCCTACAAATTCCAAAGGTGTACATGTCTTTATGGGACATGCCGGCTATTATAGAAGACATATTGTGGTATGCCATGATAGCTAGACCACTTTACAAATTATTAGTGGAATTCTTATGGACCGAAGAGTGCGACCAAGCCTTTGAGCTTTTAAAGTGGCACCTAATCACAACACCCATCCTTATATCTCCTAACTGGGATATTGATTTTCATGTTCATATTGATGGATCCAATATGCAATTGGGAGTGTGCTTTGTCAACCTGGTGAATATAAGATAGACTATCCATTCTACTTCACCAGTCGACAACTCAATGATGCAGAGATCAACTATACCACCTCAGAAAGAGAAGCCCTAGCAATGGTGTATAGTGTAAAGAAATTTCGACACTATCTATTGGGAAATGATTTTGTCTTCTACACCAACCATCAAGCATTGCTTTATCTTGTGAACCATCCATGTACAACAGGAAGAATAACCAGATGGCTCCTCTTGCTTCAAGAATTTTACTTCAAAATAGTGGTCCACAAAGGTGCCGATCACATGTCTCATGTCAGGTTAGGAGAAGAAGCCATTGGAGTAGAAGATGACTTATTAGATGCCACAGTATTTCAAATAGATGTTGTTCCAGAGTGGTGTGGAGATATTATTGGGTACCTGATGGTAGGAAGACCACACCCTAAAATGAAAGCAGTAGATGCCAGAAAATTGATTCTAAAGGCTGCACCCTATCAACTCATTGCAGGACAACTATATAAGATGGGCAAGGACCAAATATTAAGAAGATGTGTAACACCTCATGAGATCATAGAAAAAGCACACCCTACTACCCCTAAAGGAATGGACAGGCCGAATTCACCAACAAAATAATATGCATTATCCTCACCAAGGTAGTAGAACCACATCGTTCTGATTGGGCAGAGAAACTGAATGCATCCTTATGGGCATACAAAACCACATTCAAGGTCAGTACAGGGAACACACCTTTTCAATTGGCGTATGGCGTTGAAGCTGTGGTCCCACTAGAATTTGTAATACCAAGCCTATGCATATCAGTACAAGAATGCAGGGGAGACCACGAATCCTTGAAAGAAAGGCTCTATCAGTTGGAGAAGCATACAGAGACAAGACTAGTTGCCTACCATGCATAGAAAAACGCAGAAGAAAGGCATGGTTTGATAGAAATCTGAAAGCTAAAGACATCAAGGAAGGTGACTTAGTCCTATTATACAATGCCAAAGTACACAAGGGGAAACTAAAGTATCTATGTCAATGACCCTATTGAGTAAGATGAATCCCATCGGAGCTTTGCTGCTAGAAACATTGGATGGAGTCCAATTTAACACAACAATAAACGGGAGCTGACTGAAGCGCTACTACATCAACACGCAAGCCATCCCCGACAAAAACGAATATTTGGGAAACCAAGTCTTCCTTAGTTAGGATTAGATTATATCACGAGCACTCACTTTCATATGTACATCTTTGCACATATAGGTAGCATCAATCGATTTTAACCTAGGGCTCAAAAGTGATGCCCGAGTTCTAGCCATCCTATGAAAATCCCAGCAACAAAAAAAGCATATGGTTAGTCCATACCTAGCTCCTAGGTCATGTGCACTCACATGCTTTTGCTTAGACACATAGATGATTGCATGAATAATTGTACCATACACATTCATCCCCCACTCTCAAAGCATGTATAAAAATAAGATCTCTCACACACACAGAGAAAGGTCATACCGGCATGCCAACCAATCTAATGATCAATGGTACACCACATGCACATGGATGCAAGTTCAGAAAAGATGCTGCCACTAAAGAGGATGCGCAAAAAGAGCCCACTGCCTCAACCACGAGACCCCCTCCAGAGTTTGCAACCATCTACATCCTCTCAACCATGGTGACCAAAGCCATCCGTGGTCCAGAGCGATAGCTCCGAAGAGGATTCAGTGCATGACCAAGAAGAACAAATGCCACCCCAGTCACCAATAGACTACATAGCCATTGATGGGGCCTAATCACTGGAACTTGTTTGGCCACCCACATCGACTTATGCTCTTTCCCAGGAAGCAACATCTTACTTAGACCAAAGGGGTCTAGGCAGTATGCATGAGAGCCTAAAATCCTTGGAGGACATTCCTATAATGACCACATACATCAAGGACTTTCTCCATTCTTACCACTCTAGCAATCGAAGGTTGGCAAGTACGGTACAATCACTGTACATCAGAGCCCACTAAACATTATCCTCGATGGTACAATCATTCAAAGGGCTTTCTCACTACCAACACAAGGTGCCAAATACCCTAAACGGCCTGCCGATGCAAAGTTTCTCAAAGTATAGTCTCTCCTCACTAAGGGCACACTGATCCATAGAGATGGCATATTGCTTCGCACAATCCTGAACCATCACCTCAAGGAAGCAACACAATTCCTATCCACAATCCTGGAGGTTAAGTGCGGCAAGAATCGATCCCTTCCACTCTGCACATTCGTTTTGCTGAGTAGGAAGCTAAAACAAGAATGGGTTTAGCACTTAGTCATCTTCTTTACAAAGAAACTAGATGGTTCTTTAGGCCAAAAATGTAAAATTCCACACTTATTGGCTATAATCATCAAAAAAGGACTACAAGAAAGAGAAATGACTCTGCCCTAGTCACCAAAACCAATTGAGGAGTTGGACATACCCTTCTCACCAGTATGGGGGCCGTCACCAACTTCTCCTACTATCACATTGACAAGTGTAGCTGCCTTAGAAGAAATACCTATTCTTCTGCAGGTTGAGATTACAGAATTACCCCAAGAGATGCTACAGCTCGGTGCACAATTGCAACCAATATATCTCCAAAAACAGCAGCAACCAAAGCTCAAGGCAAGATCGGCACCAAAACCTAAGGAAAGATCGGCACCAGAGCTTGAGGCTACATCACTACTAGAACCGCCCATCGATGCCATGCCAATCGATGAGCCACAAGGGGAGCTAGTGTCAGATCAACAATATGACTATTGTACACAAGGGACTGAAATACCATTGGAACAACCTCCCCCAAGTACTACAAAATCATCGGGGTGGCTACATGAGCACCACTTGTATAGCAGTATCGCCAGGCCTCATCACCATCTGTCATTCTCCAACATCAAGCCAGCCAAATGATCCAAATGTCAGAACTATTCACTAGCTTGGTGAAGGAAGAATATGCAAGAGAATTGGAAAGATGAATTGCAATAGAAATTGAAGACCAATTCCAGGAAATCACCATAGAGGTCAAGGCACTTCGGGTGCAGATAAATGAAAAGGAGGTAGAAGAAGTGCGTATGAACCAAGCTCTCCAAGCTCAAGAGAAGGCAGTCAGGGATGTGACCTCCAACCTCCACCAAAGTCAAACACAGCTAACAGCAGCAGTACAAGCAACGGCAATCCTACAGACCTACTATAGCTCCTTGACATCCACACATGCTCAATAGATAGAGGTAGTGGCACAAGCTCGACTCACTCTAATTCACAAAGAAGAAGAGCTCTAGGATTGCAAAGACAAGCTTGAAGAAATGAACCAATCTTTGGCAGTGCGTGCCTTCAGCAATGACGAGCTTACAAGGGAATGCAGAATCTTAAAGGATCAACTTGCTACCGCTCAAGAGGCCAGCACTTCACAAGCACAAGTCTTGGACCAATGGTCCAATACCACTGAAGACATTCCTCAATAGGCAAAGGTCACCTTGCAAATGAGAAAGCTTAAGGAGGCATGTACAACCATCTACCATTAATACAAAGAAAAAATGAATGAGATGCACTCCCAAAAGATAATCATCTCCAAGCTTGAACTCCAATTGCTAGTGCACAACAATGAGGCATTGGAAGACAACACCAATGAAGCCCCACTTCAATGCACAACGGTGCTGTACCAAGAGCTTGTGGCTACTCTATAAGTGGAAGATCACCTCAACGCACATGTGCTTATCCAATGGAAGCAACTCCAAATCAGGATCATATCTGCTCATCCAACAATCAAATGGGAACATTCCATTGGGACTAAAACCCTGCGCATAATTTTCCAAGACTTGTCCGAAGATGAGAAAAATATCTTCTGCCTATCTACACATGCTGGGTTTATAGCACTCAGGATAGATGCTTTCATTGCATGTGTATGCCTCATGGGTAGTCCTCCCCTCAGGGTTATTGTAGGTTTGTTGCCATTGCTACAAAAGACATCCCTATTATTTGCAAGGCATGACATAACCGGCATCCCACCCATGCAGCTGATCATCCCATCGTACCAGCAAAAAGAAGTGACAGAAGATGACAGGGCTTATCTCACATAGAACTTCCCATATCTGACCACTCTTTCTGCCAACATCATAACCTCACTTACCCTTGCTGCTACCACCCTCTTTACCTTCCCCAAGCTCCATCCTAACATCTATTCCCTCCATCATCTCTTTGCTCATGCCTCTCACCATTTTCAACTAACCCAACAGTCACAAACTGATGAGCCCCTCACACCTAGCTTCTTCCCCTCCCTTACTAATCCTACCCTTGAGGATTACCAAGCTGCTCAAACCATTTTCCTAGTTCTTCCCCCCCTCCCCTCTACTCCCCCTTTTGCAACTAACACTCTGCCATATTTCTCCCCCATGTCCCTAGATTCTCTCCCTACCCCGTCATCACCTCCAACACTACTTATGCTTCCATCAGTAAAAAATGACACAGTATTTGATTTTGAATAGCTGTAAACTCTCTTGATATTTAATGGTGTTAATAAACACCTTCAAAAGTTACAGTATTAAAGAAACTCTCACCATATTTATAAAGGTGTTGACAAACACCAAAAGTTACAATAAGCCTGAGATAAGTTACACAAAAAAATAAGATTCAATAATTGTAAACTCTCTTAATATTTATAATAGTGTTTAGGAAACACTTTCAAAAGTTCTAAGTGGAAGTAGCAAACTCTCACAATATTTATAAACATGTTGAAAAACACCAAAAGTTACAATAAGCCTCTCACTGAAAGGCAAATCTATTTTCAAGACTCTAGCCTAAATTCAACCCATTCAAGAGCTGAGCTCATCTCATCCTCATCGATGTAGTTAACATTATAGAAGAGAAGTAAAGATTGATGAATTTTCTCTTGCATAACACTTTGTTTATTCCGAATGTCTTGCACTTCCTGGGGTGGAAATCTTCCATTACGAGCCACACGCGAAGATATCTCACTTTGAAAGTCTATCAGCTCTCTCCTATATGACTACAATTTATCTATTTCACTAGTAGCCACACTTATTTTTCTTTTCTCTTCCTTCTCTAAGCCCTTCTGACAAGCAAAGTCATCCTTCTCGTACTGGGTTAATGGAGCTAGATTTCGATTTCTCTCCTCTCTCTTTGCCTGGTTCTCGGGAATCCATACTTTGATGCTGCTAATGGCTTGCTCGACAGAATCGATTACCTTAAAAAGATCCATAAAAATGAGAGGAGGAAGGTAACAAGAGCAAGGAAGGTAGCTAGAGGAGGTAAGGCAAGATGAAAGGAGTATGCTTGAGGAGAGGAGGTAAGGCTATGGGCAAGATGGAAGGAGCAAGCAGAGCAAAGTGGAAGAAGTGTTTGCTGCGGCTGCGGGTGAGATATAGAAGACAAACGACTACTAAGGGATTTATAGAACTACAGACTCATAATGTGAGATGAATGATTTAGAATAAAGAATTGGTAGAGGCTGAGATGACTAGATTATCTGAAGTAACAGATGCAAGACCGTAATGCGAGACATGTGAGACATGTAAGACAGTGAGTACATTGAAATCTATAAAATAAAATGATGGGATGCAAGACCGTAATGCGAGACATGTGAGACATGTAAGACACTGATCAGTACATTGAAATCTATAAAATAAAATGATGGAACACAAGAATGATAGAATTATTAGAATCTCATCATGAGATATTTTTTTAATATAATAAGTTAGACTTGCTGATGCAAGACCGTAATGCAAGACATGTGAGATGATAGATTTTGAGTACATTGAAATCTATAAAATAAAGTGATGGAACACAAGAATGATACAATTATTAGATTCTCATCATAAGATATTTATTGTATATAATAAGTTAGACTTCCAAAAAAGTAAAACCGATTTAATAAATTTAGAGAGGTGAGTTGTCCATTGAGTGAAGTAAAAAATAAAAGACCGTAAATGTGAGAGACACATGAGATGATTCTTAAAGCTTGTAATCACCTCTGTTCTTTCTTGCTTTCCCTTTGGTACAATGGCACTCAAGCATGTGTAGAAGTCAACAAGATTATCCGCTTCCACTTTAGTTGCAGTTCTTTTGAGAGTGGTCATAGGAGAATGAAAAGTCCTCCATATGGTCCGAGTATGGTCCTAGCTTTGAGCAACATCTCTAAAGTGGAGGTGATCTTTCATAGTGCATGAATGTCATGATTAAGTCTTTCCGACTCAATCAAATATTTTTTCTCGTTCTTGAAAATACAAATGCATGCAGAATAGTAGTGAAATTGAGGCACACTAGTGAAGGTTTGATAAGTAATTTCTCCTTTGTTGTATGCCTCTCTAGAACACTCATTACAAGCATAGGCATAGTGCTGACCATCTATTGCCTCAAATGTGCAATGAGCTAAGAAATTTCTCTTGGCATCCTTTATATGTCGTTTTGGATCATTCACTGAACTCTGTCCTTCTTGAAGTGAGGGAACTTGTTTTTTGAGGAACTTAGTGAATTGCATCTCAAAATCTATAGGCTGAGAGAAATTGATGGATTGACTAGAATCTCCTCTGACTGGCCAAAATGCCCTTGGATGGAGTACCAAATTAGAAACAACTAGTTTTTTTCCATCAATCAAAGCCTAAAAAATCTTTTCAGCATAGACAATATCTAAGGTCCTGCTATTGGTGAAGATGCTTGCTTTGACCACCGTTGAAGCATGTATAACTTGAGTCTTATGGCCCCATATATATCCTGGATCCTCATATGTCACAGCCTCATTCAAGCGAAGATTTAGCTTCTTCATTGATAACATTTCTGCTTCTAAATCTGACTCCATTTCAAGACCCTCTGCATCCTCTTCGTGTTCTTCCTCTTCTCTTCTTTGCCCTTTCCTTGTATATGAACGACCTCTTTTCAGAGTGATAGGACTTGGAACTATAGCTCATGAAGTACTTACCTTTTGCATTTGACGTCGGGGTTTATTTTTTAGGGGCTCTATGTGAACTGCTTTAGATCACCCTACTTCTTCTTCTATTGCCTCAACTTCAAGTATACTCAATGGCTGTACTTGTTTTGTTATTCCATCAACTTCATGAGTTACACCATCTAAGTGAGTAATACCATGAACAAGAGATGCATGTGCATGTCCTGTCTTATCTGATGCATGTCGGGTCTCAGTCAATTCAGTTCCTGTTTGAGATGCATGTGCATGTCCTATATCATCTAATAGATTATTAAAAAATTTAAAGTCACAAGTGAAGTTTAAGTCACAATTGGTGAAGGAGAGAATGAGTGCATGGGTTGAGAAGGGATTAGAGAAGGTAGGGGACGATTATTGGGCTTGGTGTGCAGGGTGATTAAAAAGAGAGTGCAAACGGGAGATTTAACGGGGGGTAGATAAAATATTAATTCATACTTGGGGAAGTATAGATGTGTTGTGTGTGTGTATGTGTGGCCCACACCCTCAACCCAGAAGGTAAGACCACATGGTGGGGAGTAAGCCCACCATGTGGAACTTACTCCCCACCTATTGATGATAAGTGCATAAAAAAGTATTGTCAAAATGAAAAAATGATGCCAATAGTAAATGTGTAAACCACTTCTATAAAATAGATATAAAAGTTAGTAAAAAATGAGGAGGATCACAAAATGACTAGGGATTATCCATGCTAAAGAATTATACAATGGATGTGAATTAATTTATGGCACTAGCCTGACCAAAGGCTAGTTGGAAAATCAAAGTGTGTGTTGAGATTAAAAAGTCCCATCAATAATTGAGCCATACAATTAATTCCATCAATTGGATTAAAAGTAAAAAAAGGGAAACATAAAAGGAAAAATGTTTGAGACATCCAAGTTGAAAAATGCAATAGCTAGAGTTTGCAAAAAATTTGACCAAAATTAAGAATTTTTAATAATATTGAGTTTAACAAGCATAATATTGAACAAAGATGTCGAATCCTCAGGCAGCCAAGGTTCTGAGGTCGGGGTCCACTTACCTACCACCATCCAAACAAACTAGGTGTTAGAACATCATAGTTATGTTAGGGTAGATAAGTACTTGCTATTTTCCCTGTCTTTTTATCGCTTTATTACCTCGGAATATAGACAACCATATGGATTCTTAGATAATTAAAAAATCTTAATTCACAAGTGAAGAAAGGAGAGGATGAGTTCATGGGTTGAGAAGGGATTAGAGGAGGTATGGGGGGGCTTGTTATGTAGGGTGGTTAAAAAGAGAGTGTAAACGGGAGATTTCATGGAATTAAATAAACTATTAATTCATATTGGGAAAGTATAGATGTGTGTGTGTGTGTGTGTGTAAAGAAACAAATGTCTGTGTGTGTGAGATGCATTTATGAATGTGTGTGTGTGTGTGTGTGGCCTACCCCCAACCCAAAAGGTGAGACCACATGGTGGGAAGTAAGCCCACCATGTGGAGCTTACTCCCCACCTACTGCTAATAATAAGTGTATAAAAAAGAATCTGAATGATAAGTGTCAAAATTAAAAAATTATGCCAATAGTAAAAGCGTAAACCATTTCTATAAAATAGATATAAAAGTTAGTAAAAATGAGACGGATCACAAAATGACTAGGGATTATCAATGCTAAAGAATTATACAATGGATGTGATAACTGTATGGCACTAGTCTGACCAAAGGCTAGTTGGAAAATCAAAATGCGTGTTTAGATTAAAATGTCCCATCAATAATTGAGCCATCAATTGGATAAAAAGTAGAAAAAGGAAAACATATAAGGAAGAATGTTTTAGACATCCAAGTTGAAAAATGCAACAACTAGAGTTTGCAAAAGTTTCGACTAAAACTAAGAATTTTCAATAATATTGAGTTTGATAATCATAATATTGAAAAAATATGTGGAATCCTCGGGCAATCTAGGTTCCGAAGTCGAGATCCACCTACCTGCCACCATCCAAACAAACTATGTGTTAGAACATCATAATTACGTTTGGGTAGATAGGTAATGCCTGTTTTCCCTAGCTTGTTATTGCTTTACCTAGGAATATAGACAACCATATGGATTCTTAGATAACTAAAAAAAACATTAAGACATAAGTCAAGTTTATGTCATAAGTGGAGCAAGGAGTGAATGACTGCACGGGTTGAGAAGGGATGGGTATGGGACGATTAGTGGGGGTGGTCAAAAAGAGAGTGTAAAGGGGAGATTTCACGGGTGTACATAAAAGAATAAATCATAGTTGGGGAAGTATGTGTGTGTGTGTGTGAACAAATGAGTGTCTGTGTGTGTGAGATTTACTAATCCAAATTATTTTATGTGTGCGTGCGTGCATGTGTGTGTGTGTGTAAAGGCAAAGGTTGTTTACACATGCACACACACACACACACGTGTACACGCATGTGCACACAAACACACATGTACATACATACATACATACATACATACACACACACACACACACACACACACACACACACACACACACCCACACACACACACACATATATATACACATATTTATATATACATAAATATGTACATACATACTTAAATAACAAAATAAATAAACATATAAATACCAATCTAAATAAGTAAACATAAATACATGTGAGTAGAGATATTTTTATTCATATGTAAATTACTAGTATATTCTTAAATACTAAACCAAAAATATAAATATATATGTATATTTAAAAAAAAGGTATGTAGATATATAAATATAAATAAATACATACATATAAAAATAAAAATAAGTAAACATAAAGATATGTGTCTATATTGAAAAAAATAGGTATGTACATATAAATATAAATGTGTGTGTGTGTACACATGAACAAACGGAGAGGAGAAGAGTGGAGATGAGAAGAGAGAGCATAGCTAGAGATCACACCACAAATGACTAATTGTACACTAGATTTAGTTTTATACAAACCCCTTTAGGGTTAGGGTTAGGGTTTTCAACCCTTTCCGTTTTAGCACTCTATTTCTTAGTGCTATGCACATATGATAACACATAATGTTGAGATGAGTCCTCAACACCTTCTCTCAAGACCAACATCATGAAGTAGGCCTTTCCTCAAGATGATGAATCTGGGGAATCGAATAAGGACTAAACATCACATTCCATCACATCCCTTTAATTGGCATGACCTTCCTTTGCATCAAACCAAGAGCTTGTCAGATTTTCTAAAAAAGCTCTTTGCCAAGTGGTTCGATAAAGATATCTGCAACATTCTCTTTGTTGTCACACAATGTTGCAATGTGATGTCACCAAGTAACACTCTTTCTCTGATGAAGTGCTCTCTGACATTAATGTGCTTTGTCCTAGAGTGATATACTGGATTCTTGGCTAATGCTTAAGCTGATTGATTATCACGGTATCTTGTTGTTGGATTTGATTCATCAAAATAATCTATTTTTGACAATAGTCATCTGAGCCATATAGCTTCACATGCACCTATTGTGAGTACCCTATATTCTGCTTCTGGTAAAGACAAAGAAACATTTATTTGACAACCATGATATAGCACCTTGACCAAGTAAAAATGTGTATCCTTGTGTGGATCTCCTGGTCTCATGATATCTTGCATAGTTACTTTCACAATATCCATGCAACCTTGGATGAATTCCTCTGTATTCTATTTCAAACTATCTTGCACCTCTAATCTATCTCAAGACTCTTTTGGTTGTATTCCAGTGAGACTATTTTGGATTTGTCCCATAAATTATGCTAGTGAGCTTACTGCATAGCAAATATCTAGCCTCGTGATAGTTAGATATATTATCTACCGATAGTACTTATCATTGACTGTAGGCTTGTCATCAAGATCTTTGGTAAGTTTCAAACTTTGTTCCAGGGGAGTGGCTGCAATCTTGTAATCTATCATATGAAACTTCTTTAGGAGACTATCCACATATTTCTGCTAGCTCATGAAGGTGCTATTTGAGTCTCTCTAGAACTCAATTCCAAGACAACAATGCATAAGGCCAAGATCTTTCATGTCAAACTCTACATATAAATCTTGTTTCAACTTGATGATGGGCTATCATTACATCCTATCACAATCAGATCATCTACATACGAAAGTGCAATAGTGATTTCTTCCCCTTGAACTTTGTAGTAGATAGTATGATCTACATTGGACTTCATATATCCTAGATTAGCAAAATACTTGTCGATTCTACTATACCAAATTTTGGGTGCTTGCTTTAAGCCGTAGAGACTTTTCTTGAGATGGCAAAATTGATGCTCTATCCTTGGTTCAACATAACCTGATGGTTGCTGCATGTAGACTTCCTTGTTGTTGCTGGTTCAACATAACCTACTAGTTGTTACATGTAGACTTCCTCATCTATGTAACCATTGAGAAAGTAATTTTTGACATCTAGTTGGTATGCATTCCATTTGCTGCATGTTGCTAGTGATATCAAGAATCATACGGAATCCATCTTTGCTACTGGAGCATAAGTCTCATCATAATCTTGACCATATTGGTGTGCAAACCCTTTTGCAACTAGTGTGGCTTTGAGTATTTCAATGCTTCCATCTGAATTGTCACTTTGTAGACCCATTTGTTTGCTATGGCCTTCATTCTTGATGGAAGGTTGCATAATTACCAAGTGTTGTATTTGTACAAAGATTCTATTTCTTCATTCATAGTAGTTTGCCATTCTTGCTAGCCAACTGCATCTTTGAAGGACATTAGCTCTTCCGTGGCCATGAGGGTAGTCATAAGAGCATAATTGGTGGTTTCAATCTAAATTGCTTTCCCTATCTGAGCATAATTAGTGGTTTCAATATGAATTGCTTTTCCTTTCTAAGCATATGTCAATCTGGATGGTAGCTTGCTTTCCCTAGTACACCGTCTGAGTTACTATTGCTCTTTTGGTAGTGTTTTTGGCAAGTCATGCTCTTCTTCACATCAACCTATTTTGTAGGTGACTGAGTAATTGGTGTGACTATCTCCTATGTATTTGATGTTTTCCATTTTGATTCTTCATCAAAGATTACATCTCTGAAGATTATGACTTTTTGATGGATGGGGTTATACAACTTGTATGCTTTGCTTTCTTCACTATAGCCAACCATGATGCATTTACGTCACTTCACATCCAGCTTTCTGTAATGATTGTCATGTATGTGGGCATATTCTATGCAACCAAATTTGTGGAGATGCCAAATGCATGGATTGTATCCATTGAATGCTTCATAAGGTTTCATACCTTGAATCGGTTTGGTCAAAAGCTGATTAAACAAGTGGTTTGCAGTGGCAATTACTTCTACCCAATATTGATTCTGTGCATAACCTTATACATCTGTATGAATGAAATAAAGAATACCTCTTTCTTGAGACGTGCTTTTGCCAAATTTGGTTCTCTTTTGTTTACCAAAGAAATAGCTTCGCAAACTTTTCCAAGAAATTATAGTTTTAGAACTCCATTTGCCATATTCTGATTCCTTAGCTATATCAAGCTTTTGAAATTGGCATATCCATATTTCTTATGCCATACTGCATGGAAAGTGGCATTGGTTGCTGCTGAGCTAACATGGCATGCCAATCTGGTACTAATGCTAGCATTTGGAACAAACGTCCTTGACTATTTTTTCTACTAGCTAATATCCTCTAAATTTGTGTCTGTGATCATGAATTCATTCCCATCAAAGATGACTCAATAGTTGTGTTCTATCATTTGACCAACTAACAAGAGGTTCTTGTTGAGCTTTGGAACATAGAGTACATCTTTACCAATCCTTTGGTACCAGTGAAATTATTCATAGGGACAATGCCTTTCCCTTGAATTGGATTTGGTGTGTTATCTACCGTGTAGATAATGTTGTTTTGTCCTTCTAATGGTTTCATCTTTGTAAACCATTCCTGATGCTTTGTCATGTGAGATGATGCACCGTTATTGATGTACCAAGGATCTTGTTTTGATCAACTTGATAACTGCATTCCCCTTTTGAATTGCAATCAATGTCAAGATACACTGTATAAGTCTTTTGCATATCCTCACTTCAAGATACATATTCTAATGTTCATTGGCATAATGACTAAGGAACGACTATTACTTGAATGTCCACCGTGGTGGTTTCCGCTTCCAAGGAAATTCCCTCGATTGCTACTGGATTGACCTCCTTGGTTGTACTACTTCTTGCGGCAATCTCTTTCATAGTGTCCAAACTTATGATAGTTGTTGCACTGAATGTTTGACAGGTTGGTGGATGCATTCTTTCTTCCTTGAAATATTCCTCTATTGGAACAATTTCTCTTGGATGCTGATGTTGATGCTAATGTTGCTATGGAAGCTTATGCTATTGTTGATGCTAATGATGACCACTTGTTTGGGATGCTCTACCTTTGCCTCTGCTTATGCTTTTACCTCTGTTTGGAGATATGAATGCTTGATTATTGGAATGACCTTTGCATACTTGAATGGCCTGAGTCCTGAGTTCTTCACCAAGTAACACTAACTATAGCTCTTTCGATGTTGGGATTTGCTATTGAATGGAAATACTCTAGACTAGATTCTTGTATCCCTCTCCTAGTCCATTCAAGATGACTTGAACCATTTCTGCGGGATTCATAGTCTGTCCTACTGCTGTGAGTTGATTGTTGTAATCCTTGATTCTAAGTACGTAAGCATGACCGGTTTCCCCCCAATTTCATTGTTGTTGTAGAATTCTAGACATATTCTTGGACTTATAAAGAGCTGCGAACATATCCCATGCTTCATTGGATGTCTTCACTATGATGAGCTGTCCAAGCCTACTGACATCTTGCACATTCTATTTGACCAAATGATATGCATATTTGACTTTTTGTCCTATTTTTCCTGTGCTCAGGCAATGGCAAGATCTATTGCAAGTGTGTACACCATTGATATAGGTGTAGAACCTTTTGCTTGTGCTAGAAAATGGTGGGAGTTGAAGCTAGTTCACTAGATGGTCTAGGTGTAGACCCATTGACATACTCCTATTTGTCTTGAAGTACAAGAATTGTCTCCCTTCCATATTTCCATGTGCTTAATTTGAGTTTTCTATCTTAGTAGATGCCTCCAAATTGAGTTTGATAGTCGTGGACATAGTGCAAGAAATGTACTTAAAGTGCTTGTGAAAAACACTTTCTAAATCAACTACAAAACACTATCTGTATCAGGTTTGAATCAATTGAACAATACTGTCTAAATCAATTGCAAAACATTGTTTGTATCAGGTGCACTCTAAACTATCTGTGAAGAAGAACTTCAATATATATCCAATCTATTACAAGGCTTGTGGCAAATGATGCCGAGAATAGCCATGAGGCTTTACAAGTCTTGAAAGAATGCGCATAATGCCAGAAAATAGCCAACAAGGCTTTAGAATGGTGACATGTGAGTGCAAAAACAATTTGATCAATGGCTCTGAAACATCTGGAGTCTGCTCACTGAACTATAGGTGGTTAGATTTCAAGAAATGTGATGATGTGAAACTGCATGTGAGCATAGAACTAACTCCGAGTACAATCTATTTGGGAATTTTTGGGCATGGCTTTGATTGGCTGCTTTGGAGTTCTCTCCTCTAAGGATTATCTACTCTACTCTAATCTAGATCTAGAACAAATATTGAGCGATGAAAAATAGCAAATAATTTCTTTTCCTATGTTCATTTTAGGTGATGGGTTAGATGCAGCGATGTAGAGGCTTGTGTGCATGCAAGAAGTGGATTTGATGTCAAGGCTAAAATATGTGATACATGTGCCAAAATTTTTGTGTGATGTGACGATCACATAGAGCGCAAAAAACCGAATGCATTTTCTATTTGGAGTGCCCTCAAGTTCTTCCTAGATCAAGAGATACAGCTTGATCTAGGTAGAGGGCAAAAAAGGATGAAAATGATGATGTGGCAAGAGGAGTTACATGCAAAATCTATGCCTATGGAGCACTCACTGTATGATGTGGCATATGGGTGCACATGAAGTGAGATAAGTGTACTTGCCAAGGGCTTTGTGATGATGTGGTAGGCCTGTGCACATGTAGGGTGCCAAGTGTGCCTGTGGAGGGGCAATTGTGCCCAACAAGGGCTATACCACGTGGCACTATGACATGGCAGATGATGTGGCCCGAGTGTGGCCCTAATGATTGGGCAATGTTGATGTGGCATAGGTCACGTGGCTGATGATGTGCTAGTTAGTGCTGATGTGGCAATGCAGACTAGATGTGCTGACGTGGTAGTCAGAGACACGTGTCAGATAAGCTAACGTGGTAAGATAAGACGAAGTGACGTTAGGGTCAAGTATGGTGATGTGGTAGTCAAAGGCATGGATGCTGACATGGTAGTGATGTGACACCTTTATGATTGGTGATGTGTCACTGTGGGCTGGCCGTGGGGCTAACATGGTAGATAGGGTATGCCACGTGTTACTAGGCTAGCCAAGCCTTGTGGGTGTGCCACGTTGGCAAGCTGAGGATGTGTGGTCTACATAAGGTGCAACAGATTTAAAATATGCCAAAAAAATCTTATGAAGATTTTGTTGCAGGTTAGAAATCCATCGTCACTATAGTCCAAGACATTCCTTGGCATTGCTACTTGGGTGAACATCATTGAAGGTCATTGGGAGCTCGTTGGAGGTGGATGGTATGGTCAGCTTTAGTTGCTCTTTGTATGTAGTAAGCATTGCTACATGAAGTACGGAGCATCATAAAGTATGCAGTTGCTTCATTGAGCCATTTTGTTGCATGCGTAGTATGTGTAGCCATCATGGAGGACGTCATTGATTTGCCAATGTTCAATGGAGGCACTTACGTTGTGAGCAGAGTTGTGTGTGAATTGAGTCATTGAGGATTAGCACTCGTTGGACAGTGCATGTAGCTTGTTGGTCATTGGGTCTTGGAATCTTGCTAGTGTGTCACTCTAGGAGGCTAACTAGAGACAACAGTCAATGTCCATGCTATGGTTGAATGGCAATACAAGCTCATAAATTCTCATAAATGGTAGTAGCATGCTTAGTTTGGTGTTAATGGGGCTAGTGGCCTCTCGCCTGTTTATCAGATTTGTGGCATCGTGGGCATAACCTTGGCATCAAATTTATATCATTGGAGCTTGCATTGCATGTGAGTAGAGGTCATCCACATCGACTGGCTGTTTAGGAGCGATGCCTTGGTCCATTGAGCTAACTACATTGTAGCTTGTTTGGAGTCACGGGATGTATAGTCATAGCAACTAGTGTCTTTCATACAGTTGAGCTTGGAGGCAAGGGTGAAGCTTGTGGGAAGCCTAAGTCACCCTTGCTCATAGATGTAGCTTGGCTTAGGTCATGTAGGATTTTGAGTAGAGTTGCCTAGCTTCTAGGATGCACTACAGTAGGTTGCTAAGTCCATAGGCATAGTTGGATCTCTAGCTTTGTAGGAGGCAGGTGTTGCTACCACCTTGTGCTTTATTGAGTTGCCCTTAGGGTCTCAAGGAGAGGCTCTCTCCCTTAATGGACACCTTCAAGAGAACTAGTGTAGGCTCTAGAGCATATGATTCTCTCCCTATCTCTCTCACAGACACGAGTATAGTGTCACAAAAGAACTCTCACAAGCAGGCACAGCTCTCTCTTGAAATGGATGGAAATGTCTCTAGATAGGAGTGAAGTGAACTTGAGAAGAAACTCAAAACTCTTAAATCTCTCAATAGAAATCTCTCAAGGAGAATAGTCTCTCTCTCACAAACAATGAATCTCTCATAAAATGGATGAATTTCTCAATGACTCTTTTTTAAAAGTGAGTGGATGGAAACTTTTCTCTATGGATGTGAACTCTCGTAAGAACACCACAAATGTGGAATTGTACACTAGATCTAGTTGAAAATAAAGGATATATACAAACCCCTTTAGGGTTAGGGTTAGGGTTAGGGTTTCCAACCCTTTCCTTTTTAGCACTCTATGTGTTAGTGCTATGCACATATGATAACACATGATGTTGAGATTAATCCTCACACACACACACACATGTATGCACATATTTATTTATTTACGTATACTTATGTCTATATTTGTGTGTGTGTGTGTGTGGGTTTGTAGTCCACCAAACATGAGAGGCTAGATCGGTTTTAAATTGATCTTAGGCAGTCATTTCCACTGGGGATGAGAGGGTAAGACCAATTTTTTTACCATCTCATCCTCCAATGAGCATGAGATGATACCATAAAATTGATCTTAGGTGGTCATTCTCCATGGTGAGGAGAGGGTAACACCAATTTGATCATTCCTTTCATGCTTAGCAGAGCGTGAAAGACAAAGATTGGTTTTAAAATTGATCTTAACCTCTCATGCTTTTTGGAGGAGGATGCAAGGTTAAAACCGATCTTAGTCTTTTATGCTTGGTGGAGATTGAAAGGCTAAGAACAATTTTAAAACCAATCTTAGCCCCTCATTATCCACTGTGCACAAAATGCTTAGATCGATTTAAAAACCAATATTAGCCTCTCATCCTCCATCTAGGAAGTGTGAAAGGCTAAGAGGGTAAGATCGATTTTAAAACCAATCTTAACATTTCATACTCCATTGAGCATTAGAGGCTAAGATCGTCGGTTTCAAACAAATATTTGTCTCTCATGCTCCACTAAGCATGAAATTAAGGATAAGACATGTTTTAAAACCAATCTAAGCATCTCATCCTTCAATGAGCTTAGAAGGATAAGATCAATTTTAACACCCACCTTACCCTCTCATCCTTGGTGTAGAATGAGAGACTAAGGTCGATTGTAAAATCGATCTTAGCCTTCCTTGCATGCTTGCTAGAGCATGAGAGGCTACAATTGGTTTTATAGATGATCTTTGCCTCTCACCTCCTATGGAGTGTTGAGATATCGAGCTCCACTCGTGATATGCCAGGGTGACCGTTGTGCATTTATGTCATCGACTTGTTAGCTGCAGATGCAGTTGGTACACCACCCATGAATTTAGCTAAACGACAGCTATCTTTATGTACTCTAGTTAGTGGCTTAGTTAGTATCCCACCTTAGCTAGCTGAGTTTGGTTTGAGACCCACATATAGGGTTCACCTATTCTTTTGTACTTAGAGTTCTTTTGGCTTTCACAACTAAGACGAGGAAAATAGTTTTTAGCCTCCATCTTTGTGTATATTCCCCCATTATGTATGTTAGAAAGCTGCAAGTGAGACTCCTTCCTTCTCTCCCACTCTCTTCACATGGTATTAGAGTTCGGTTCATGGTAAGGAGCTCAAGAAAGCAAACCAAGTTCGCGTGTCCTAGTAAGAGGATTAGTATTGCTTTCCTTTTTTTTCAAGTTTGGGAGCAAATCTCTGCAGGTAGCACAGCTGAAAAGTGCAAGAGTGCATTGTCTCAGATTGGGACACCCTTCCCAGTATGGTGAGAGGGCACTATATGCTACGAGGCCATTTCGGGGCCCGTTTTGGTGGCAGAAGTTTTCTATAGGCACTCAGGAAAGTGCCCTGCTTTTGCTATGCGACCACTATTTTGCAGGTCGGTGAAAAGTTATCGCAGAAATTACATCGTATGCCTGTACACAGAGATATAGGGAGTGACAGAATCATTCTTATTGCATGTTGAATCATAATCATCACTAGGAAGTGACTATTTGGTCAAATACCGTCTCGTTAGTTTTGCAGATTTGCCCTTGTGAGGCAGAAGTTGTGTTTTTTTACAGTGACAGAATATTTTGCAGTGTTCTATAATGGCGTCTAATGCTCTTTCATAGATTCACTAAAAAGCTTAACAAGAATAACTTCCAAGCATGGAAGTTTAGAATAAAGAATTTCCTTAAGGGAAAAGGCTATTGGGAGTTCATTACTAGAGCTGAAAAAGAACCAGTTAATCCTAATGTTTACAATCAATACGAGTTGCACGCATTTAAAGGCTAGCATGAGAGAGCCCAAAAAGTTATGTACTGGCTGTCTATTAGTATTTCAGATTCTATGATTGTGCATATTCAGGATGCAAGCACGTCGAAGGAGGCATGGGAAACTTTGACAAAAATGTATAGCACAAATACGCAAGCCAGGAAAATGCAACTCAAGTAGGAGTTGCATAATGTGCAAAGAGAAAATATGAGCATCAATGACTACCACATGAAGGTGAAGAAGCTTACAGATGCACTTGCTTCTATTGGGTTGCCAGTGGAAGATGATGATTTAGTTTCTATGACCTTGAATGGTCTAGGAAAGGATTATGCACAATTCCGAACATCCATTGCCATCTGTGAGAATTTTCTTGATTTTGAGGAGTTGATTGCTCTTCTAATTTCTGAAGAGCAGAGAAATAGTGGTGCATCTTCTTCAGGAGGAACTTCAAAAGAAGTGGTCTTCTACTCAATGCTAGAAGAGGTAGAGGCAGAGGTAGAGCAGGCCAATTTGGAGGCCGTGGTAGAAATCAGAATATGCAGCAAAATCAAGAAAACCAGTCCTATGGAGGAGGACGTGGTAACTTTAGAGGCAAGCGGAGCCAAAGAGGTCATGGTGGATGGCAAAGAGGACAAAATGCAAGCAACAATGTTGAATGCTACTACTGTGGTAAAATGGGTCATATGGTTAAAGACTGCTATAAAAAGCAGAATGACATCATGAATGGAAAATTGCAACAAGGCAATTATGCATCCTCTAGTAGACATGGTGATGATAGAAATGAGCATCTGTTTATGATGCAACACATGACCAATTCTGTGACAAGTGTAGAAGAAAGCAATGATGTGTGGTATGTTGACTTCGGTGCATCAAACCACATGACAGGTCATGTAAAATGGATGCAGGATGCAAGGAAAATGGAAAGACCAGGATTTGTGGAGACTAGTGATGATACTGCACATCCTATTGTACAGATTGGTAAAATTCCTTTGTTTATGCAGGATGGAAAAGGAAACACCTGTTTGATGTATTTCATGTCCCGAATATCACCAAGAACCTAGTTTTTGTTGGTCAAATGGTTGAGTAGGGCTTGCAGGTCAGATTTAATCCTCATGGATGCTTTGTTGAGGATATGAAAAATAAAGGTCGCTTGATAGCAAAAGGGAAGAAGAAGGGTGGGATGTTTATGTTGGATGTGGACATGCATGAATTGAGTGTAGCGATGTTTACACATGGGACTGGTGTAGTTGCAGATATTGATATCTAGCATAAACACATTGGTCATGTTAATGTAAAGCAACTTAAATTAATGTAGGCCCAAAATCAAGTTGGATCCAAAAGCTGAGAACTGATGTTTATTGGTTATTCTCTGTAGCAGAAAGGGTATAGATGTTATAACCCTTCTACTTGTAAGTTTATAGTGAGCAGAGATGTTGTTTTTGATGAGATGAGGAGCTGGTATAAACCAGTAAATGTGATTGATGATGTAGATACACAAAATGGTAATGTTGCACAGAATTCACAGTAGCAATCACAAAATATTAGTGGACCTATAGTGTCCTCTAGTAGTGGTTCACATACTTTACCATGGACAAGTAGATTGAGATCAAGAGGATCTCCTCAAAGCCATGCAGATAGTGGTATGAAAGTATCACGAAAAGGAAAAGAGAAAGTAGATCAGCCCATGGTTGATGTGAATATAGGTCACTCTTATGTGGATGGTGAATCCAGTGGCTCAGAACAGAGCCTTGATGATGAGTTGGGTATTCCTTCTGTTGTTACACCTGGAATAAGGAAGACAAGAGATGTTTTGAAAGCACCTGGTGGAGCCTATTTTGCACAAGTCTACCAGAGCTAGGTATCCTGTGGATAGGCTAAAATATGATGGATTTATAGCCATTCACTATGCCTATATGGTCAAAGTGATACATGAACCAAAACCCACTTCTTTTGAGCAAGCCATGGGAAAAGAAAAATGGGAGAAAGCCATGGATGAAGAAATGGATGCCTTGGAAGCAAATACTACATGGGAATTGATGCCTTTGCCTAAAGACAAGAATGCAATTGGCTGCAAGTGGGTGTATAAGGTGAAGCACAATGCAGATGGTTCTATGAACAAATACAAGGCAAGATTAGTTGTCAAGGGGTATGCACAGAATATGGCATTGATTATGAAGAAACATTCAGTTTGGTTGCAAGGATGGCAACCGTAAGAGCAGTCATTGCTATGGCTGCATCAAAGGGATGGTCTTTACATCAGATGGATGTAAAGAATGCCTTCTTGCATTGTGATTTTCAAGAATAGGTCTATATGGAGCAACCACCAGGTTATGTTCATGTTGTTCATCCTGAGTTTTTTTGCAGGTTGAAGAAATCCTTGTATGGCTTGAAGCAAGCACCCAGAGCATGGTCTGACAAGATAGTATAGTATCTTGTCACTATTGGCTTTCTTCGGATGTGCACAGTTTCCAAGCAAAAACCTACGAGCAGAAAAGTCCGAGCGATAATTTTTTACACCAACCATGCTTGTATATTTCTCAAAGGAATATACAATTCTTTCTTAATTTCTCATTTATGGAACCATATACTTACTTATTTTTCATTATAACCCTCATTTTAGAGAACATGATCTATATATGAAGAAATAGTGAACACTTTAGAAACTCCTATAAATACCTCCCTATCATACTCTCTTTTGAAGATTTTGGTAATTCAATCAATTTAAAAGAGCTCCCTAATCTTTAACAATCCCATATTTGAAGCTCTCATGTAATAATGTATACCATATTCCTTGGATGAGTAGGAAAAAGATATTGGAAACCTCATACTTGAAGCCACTATAATCAGCCATAAATCAATCTCTAATACATTATCAAATATGGGAAGGCAAGGTCGAGATTTTAAAAATATTCCCAATTCTCTAAACCTAAGTACTTTTAAGGAAATGTGGTCTCTACTGAACTCCTTCCTACCATAATATGAATTAGGGAGAAGTTGTAACTCTCATCTACATCTTGAAATTTTTAGTTTTTCTCTTTTATAACTATAAAAAGTATAATTTTAAGCCTACCATTGCATAGATCATGAAATTTTGAACATTTTTCCTTTTTACAGCTCCTCAATCTGAGCTAAGGAGCAAAAGTTATGACCCCTTCTGTGTAGGCTCTCCAAGGGTATTTCGCCAGTGGAATAGGGTTGGGACAGGCTCTTCAAACCATATTCCTCTGGCAAAATACACTTAGAGGGTCTATTAAAAAGGTATATTTATTTTTCTTAGGTCATCCTCAGGAATTGTAAAGAGGATATTTGCTCAAAATTTCATGATACAAGCAATGGTGAAAGCAAAAGAAAGAATTTTTGAAAGTCATAAAATAAGTCACCACTTGGACATTATACATGTATATTATATAAAGGTATATTTATATCTATATCTATTTATCAATGTTTCATATTTATTTACATATTTCTTGAAATAATTTGGAATTTTTTTCTCCCCAAAAATAACTTGAGCCTATATATTTTGTCCCCTCCCACCTTTTGTCCGCTCGTCGCTCGGGGGTTTTTGCTCGGAAAATGGAAACCCCTGCTTTCATATTTCCAAGGCCGATTTCTCACTTTATGTGAGAAAAACAGAGAAAGGCATTATGCTGCTTGTCATTTATGCTGATGATTTAATCATCATAGGTGATAGTGATGAAGATATCCTTCATGTGAAAATGCTATTGAAGCAGAAGTTTGAGATGAAGGATTTTGGAGAGCTGCATTACTTCTTGGGCATTGAGGTGATTAGATCCACAAGTGGGATATGGCTCTTGCAGAGGCAGTATGGATTGGACATGCTATCCAAATATGGGATGACAGGCTGTAAGCCTATTTCAGTTCCTTTGGAGTAGAATGTGAAGTTGAGCACAGATGCAGGTGAGCTTATGAAAGATCCTACTATGTGCAGACGCATAGTAGGAAGTTTGATTTATATGACTATTACCAGGCCATATTTGAGCTATGTTGTTGGGTTGGTAAGTCAGTTTATCCAGGCTCCAAGGAAACCACATTTAGATGTGGCTAGATGCATACTAAGGTATGTGAAGTCCACATTGCAGTATGGACTATTTTATGAGACTGGGGTTCAGATACAGTTGCATGGATACACTAATGCTGATTGGGCTGGTAGTATTTCTGATAGACGATCTACAAGTGGATATATGTTTCCTTTTGGGAGTGCTGTAGTCACTTGGAGTAGCAAGAAACAACCTACAATTGCCTTGTTGAGCACAGAGGCTGAGTATATGGGTGTAGCAATGGCTACATGTGAGGTAGCTTGGTTATATAAGCTACTTTATGATATGCATTATAGACGGGCTAATTGTCATTTATTGTGACAACATGAGTAGTATACACTTGGCAAATAACCCAATCTATCATGCTAGAACAAAGCACATTGAGGTGCATTATCACTATGTGCGGGAGAAGGTTCTAGTAGGTTTTATTGATCTAGTTTATGTCAGCACAGAGGATCAGGTAGCTGACATATCCGCAAAGGCATTGGGTGCAGAGAAGCTACATAAGTTTAGAGACCTGCTTGGTGTGCAGGAATTGGGATTGAGCTCAAGGGGGAGTGTTGAGATATCGAGCTCCACTCGTGATATGCCAGGGTGACCATTGTGCATTTATGTCATGGACTTGTTAGCTACAAATGCGGTTGGTACACCGCCCATGAATAATAGCTAGATGACAGCTATCTTTATGTACTCTAGTTAGTGGCTCAGTTAGTATGCCACCTTAGTTAGTTGAGTTTGGTTTGAGACCCACATATAGGGTTCACCTATTCTTTTGTACTTAGAGTTCTTTTGGCTTTCATAACTAAGAAGAGGAAAACTATTTTCAACCTCCACCTTTGTGTATATTCCCCCATTGTGTATGTGAGAAAGCTACAAGTGAGACTCCTTCCTTCTCTTCCACTCTCTTCACATGGAGGAGGATGAAAGGCTATCAATTTTAAAACATTCTTAACCTTTCATGTTGCTCCACCACACATGAGAGGCTAAGATCAGTTTTAAAACCGATCATAGCCTCTCATGCTCATTGGAGTAGGATGGAAGGCCAAGATTGGTTTAAAATTAATCTTAGCCTCTCATCCTCGATCAAGCATGAAACACTACGATTGGTTTTAAAACCAACCTGAGCCTCTCATCCTCCATGGAGCATTAAAGGTTAAGAGGCTAAGATCAATTTAGAAACTAATCTTAGCCTTTTGTACTCCACTGACCATGAGATGCTCATATCTATTTTAAAAGTAGTCTTATCTTTCCATGCTTCTCCACTGAGCATGAGAGCCTAGATTGGACTACTTGGATCTTAGCCTAGATCAAACCAGTTGGACCAATCTAAATGCAATTCAAATTATAGATGCACGTGGTAAAGTATTTAACATTGATGCTCGCAATATATGTCAGGGTGTGCAAATTGGGTTGTATGTTCAATTGATGCTTATTTTAATATTGATGTTGAACTTCCATTCTCGACAATGGATACATGCAAACTTGGTGATGCAGCGGGAAGCACTATTAAGTGAACATAAAAGGCTTCAAGCTTTACGATATAGATAACATTGCAGAGGAGGACAAAGTGGATGAAGAAAACATTAGTACAACTTAGTAGATCAAGTGGATATGAAGTACAGGAGAAAAGTTCTCCTATGGGAAAAAGATAAGACAAAAGCATCTTCATTGCTTAAAATTTTTATTCCAACTCTAGAGGCATGGCCTATATATCAGATCCCATTTGAGGATGGATCAGTGTTAGAACCCTTGGTCTATGAAGCGTGCATGGATAAATTGTTAGAAAATTCCAAAGCACAAGATGGGAGTACTAGTACTTGTCTCCCTTAAACCTTAAGCCCTAAATCCTAAACCTTAATCCCTAAACCTAAATCCTAAACCCCTAAATCCTAATCTATAAACCCTAACCCCTAATCCCTAATCCCAAAATCCTAAACCTTAATTCCTAAACCCTAACCCTTAAACCCTAAACCCTAATACCTAAACCTAAAACCTAAATCCCTAAATCCTAATCCGTAAACCCTAACCCCTAATCCCTAATCTCAGAACATTAAACCTAAACCCTAACCCTTGTTTCCTAAACCCTCAATCCTAATCCTAGACCTCTAAACCCTAAACCCTAAACCCTAAACCCTAACCTCAAAACACTAAACCTAAACCCTAACCCCTAATTCCTAATCTTAGACCTCTAACCTCTAAACCTTAAACCCTAAATCTTACACTGTAAACCCTTAGGACCTATAAACCCTAATTTCCAAACCCTAACCCGTAAACCCTAATCCCTAATCCCTAATCCTTGATCCCTAAACCCTAAACCCTAACCCCTAATCCCTAAATCGTAAATGTTAATCTTGACTCTTTAAACCCTCAACCCTAACAAATAAAAACTAATCCCTAATCTCTAAACCCTAAACCCTAACTCCTAACCCTAAACCCTAAACCCTAACCCCCAAGCCCTAACCCCTTAACCCTAAACCCTAAACCCTAAACCGTAACCCCCAAACCCTAAATCTTAAACCCTACCCCCCAAACCTTAAACCCAAAGCACCAAACCCTAAACCCTAACCCCCAAACCTTGAACCTTAAACCCTAACCCCCAAACCCTAAACCCTAAACCCTACCCCCAAACCCTAAATCCAAACCACCAAACCCTAAAACCCTAAAACCTCTCATAAACCCTAAACCTTGACCCCCAAACCCTAAACCCTAAACCTTAAATCTTATGAGTGTTTTCAATAATATCATTTATTTAAGTAATAGTTTTAATTAGGATTCATAAGTAGGAGTGGAATTGATAGTAGGAATGTGGGAATGGGATGGGAGTTGGGAGGGTGGTAGTGGGAGAAAGGGAGAGTGGGAGTGTGGAAGTGGGAGTGGGAGTAAGAGAAGGGAGGTGGGTGTGGGAGTTGGAGAGGGAGTGGGATTGTGGGAGGTGGGGATGGGAGTGGGGGTGGGAGGATGGGAGTGGGAGTGGGAGAGGGAGTGGGAATGGGGGAGGTGGGGGTGGGGGTGGGAGAATGGGAGTGGGAGTGGGAGAGGGAGTGGGAATGGGGGAGGTGGGGGTGGGGTGAGGGTGGGAGGATGGCACTGGGAGTGGGAGGGGTGGGGTGGGAGGATGGGAGTGGGAGAGGGAGTGGGAATGGGGGAGGTGGGGGTGGGAGAATGGGCGTGGGAGTTGGAGAGGGAGTGGGAATGGGGGAGTGGAAGTAGGAGAGGGGAGGTGTGTGTGGGAGTTGGAGAGGGGGTGGGATTGTGGGAGGTGGGGATGGGAGTGGGGGTGGGAGGATGGGAGTGGGAGTGGGAGAGGGAGTGGGAATGGGGGAGGTGGGGGTGGGGGTGGGGGTGGGGGTGGGGGTGGGAGAATGGGAGTGGGAGTGGGAGAGGGAGTGGGAATGGGGGAGGTGGGGGTGGGAGAATGGGAGTGGGAGTGGGAGAGGGAGCGGGAATGGGGGAGGTGGGGGTGGGGTGAGGGTGCGAGGATGGGAGTGGGAGTGGGAGGGGTGGGGTGGGAGGATGGGAGTGGGAGAGGGAGTGGGACTGGGGGAGGTGGGAGTGGGAGTGGGAGGGGTGGGGTGGGGTGGGAGGGATGGGGGTGGGAGTGGGAGTGGAGTGGGAGTGGGAATGGGGGAGGTGGGGGTGGGAGAATGGGAAAGGGAGTGGGAATGGGGGGGGAGGGGTGGGAGGATGGGAGTGGGAGTGAGAGGTGGTGGGAGGATGGGAATGGATGGGAGAGGGAGAGAAGATAATGTGATGGAGAGACCAATGGGAGAGGAGATAATGATATAGAAGGACCAATGAGGAGAGAAGCACTTAAAACCCTAGTTTTTCTTATATATACTTCCTCCTCTCATTGTTTCTCTCATTTCAACAAGGAAGAGCAAGAGGAGAAAGCAAAAAGAGGACGAAGAGCAAAGCAAGCACCAAGCATAAATCTCAACTTTCTTTCAGGTACTTTTTTTTAAATTTGTATTCTTTGAAATTTTATTATAGAGAGAGAACTCAAAGAGAGAAAAGTGAAGGAGAGACTTTTAGAGAGAGATTATAAGAGAGAGAGTCTTGCTACCTCGACAGCAAAAGAGAGAGAGAGGGAGAAAGAGAGAGGGAGAGAGAGGAGAGCATTTAGAGAGAGAGAGAGAGAGAGAGAGAGAGAGAGAGGAAGGGCTGGGCGAGAGGAGAGAGAGAGAGAGAGAGGGGGGCCGCGATAGAGGTGAGAGAGAGAGAGAGAGAGAGGGGGGGCCAGCGATAGAGGAGAGAGAGAGAGAGGGAGGGAGAGAGCGCGAGAGAGAGAGAGATGAGAGGGAGAGAGGGGAGAGAGAGAAAGGACCGCACGAGAGGAGAAAGAGGTGAGAGAGAGATAGAGGGAGAGAGAGAGGGGGAGAGGACTGCGAGAGAGGCGAGAGACGAGAGGGAGAGAGAGAAAAGGAGAGAGGGAAAGGAGAGAGCACGAGAGGGGAAAAGGGAGACGAGAGAGAGAGAGAGAAAGGCGAGATGAGAGGGAGAGAGAGAGCGCGCAAGAGAGGGAGGGGGAGAGAGAGGGAGGGGGGGAGGCACAACGTGAAGGAGAGAGAGAGGTGCCAGAGAGAGAGAGAGAGGAGAGAGCGAGAGAGAGAGAGGGTGAGAGAGAGA
>NC_141628.1:35561503-35564003 GCF_047967505.1 Dipteris shenzhenensis | reverse complement strand
TTAATGTGAATGTTAAATTCTTATGAGTTGTAAGTAAATTAGTTTTTGTAAATAAAAATTTTATCTTTTTTAAACTCGCAACCTGAGTATATTAAAAAGAACAATGGAAAATAGATTATTTCTTGCTTTTAACTCGCAACCTAAGCATTTATAAAGAACAATGGAAAATAAATTATTTCTTACTTTTCTTCACTTTGATGGTTGGTGTAGTCTAGATTAGCATAGATTAATTTGTCCTTAGAGGAGAGAACTCCAAAAAAACCAATCAAAGCCATGCTCAAAATTTCCCGACTAGTTCCTAATCGGAGTCAGTCCAATCGTTCACATTCAGTTTCACACTCACAACAACCCTACCATTTAAGCAACGATCAAGGTTTTAAAACTTTCAAGATGATTGGAAGTTGTATCAGTGGACAAAATAGATTACAGCTAAATCAGTTAAGGGACTGGACATAGCATACTATATTTGTACCAATTGTGGGAGTTAACACAGCATTTTACACTTATATCTAACAGAGTTCAAATTTGTATTCGATTGTACTTTATTTCATTTTATACTATCCACGAGTTCATTGTAAATCCTTATTTTTTTTCACATTTATGCATGTATGTAAGCCTTGTAAAACCTTTTAGGCTATTCCCAAAGCATGAAATTGACACTTATACGATTGGAAAGAATGAAAACTTGAGGTATATCAATGGGACTCATTGTACTTTTGACTTATCAAAGTAATTGTAGTTTGTTAAAGTACCTAAAATTTTTGTTGTGCTTTAATATATGATGGATCTTGAGGCTACAGCATTTGTCAATGGTATGACACTGAAATACAATGGAAGAATTTATGCCCCAAAGGACTTCACAAACTGGACCATTGTTGACACAACAAAGAAAGCATGATTCTTGGTATTGAGTAAAGGAAATCTCATTCTAGTGATGACAAAGAGAGAGTTGGAGAAAGATGAGTGGGCATCAGATGTATCTTTCTCAAAGAGCAATTTGATTCAAGGGGGCATCTTACTAGGAATAAAAATTGAAAAAGACAGTAGTACAATGATGATTTACACAAAGTCAAGGATGAGCAACATATTGTTTCTTCTTTCAAAGAAAGATGCAATGCACTTTGTGATGCCGTTGCCAAAAGCACCTAGATTTCCTAAATTGGTTCCTGCATTGGAGATCCTCCCTCCAACATGTGTGGTAGTAATTTCCCATTGAGGAAGCAAGAAAAATGCAGTCAAAGATTATCCTTGAATACTTTCAGGGTGTCATTGAACACGGTTCAACTTCATTGGAGGGACCTAAGGTGCAAGAATCCACACATGAGAAAGGAAGTGATGAGACACGCCATGTAGACCTGGTTCATGGTAATACAAATGAGAGAGGAACTGGAGTGGATGAGATAGAACACATTGTAGCATTGGATGAGGGTCTTGTACACATAGATGCTTATAAGGGATCGACATCTGAGACAGGAACTAAATTCAGCCTAGTTGTAGCTCTTTCAGGTCTCCTATACTACTTGTGGAAAAAAAGAATAAGTCAATGTGCCTCTGCATCGACTACCGAGCCCTCAACAAGCTCACTATCAAAAACAAGTATCCATTGCCTCGCATCGATGACCTCTTCGATCAACTTCTATACGCAACACAATTCTCAAAGATTGATCTTCATTCAGGTTATCATCGAATTCGCATACGAGAAGGCGATGAGTACAAGACAGCTTTTCGAACAAAGTATGGACACTATGAATGTTTGGTCATGAAAAGCGATAACAAGTCGAGGAAAGCAGGCATTAACTGTCCACCCAAATGTAACTATGATGTTCTAGCATGTAGTTTGTTTGGATGGCGGTAGCCAAGTGGACCCCGAGCTTGTTGGAACCTAGAATGCCTGAGGACTTAACCTCTTTGTTCAATATAAGGTTTGTCAAAGTTCTCAATATTAATAAAAATTCTTAATTTTGATCAAAAGTTTTGTAAACTCTAGTTGTTGCATTTTTCAACTTGGATGTCTCAAATATTTTTCCTTATATGTTTCCCTTTTTTTAAATTTTATCCAATTGATGGAATTAATTATATGGCACAATTATTGATGGGAATTTTTAATCTAAACACACATTCGCTTGCTCTTACTATCTCTTGTTCTCTCTCATTCCTTGTCTTTCTCTCATCATCTATTGCCTTCTCTCTCTCTCTCTCTCTCTCTCTCTCTCTCTAATTTGAATTGCATTTGGATTGACCCAATTGGAGTTTTTGGAGTTTGATCTTACTTGGGTTTTTGGAGTTTGATCTCCTCTAAAGATGTTTTATTCTAAAATCTAGACTACACGTTTTGGCAAAATAATAGCAACAAAATCATTTCTTTCCTTGCTTCTTTTATGTACTAGTTTTAGTGCATGATGATGCCAAACTGTGCTTAGTAAGAGGATTCAATTAATCAAGAGGTGGTTCCTATAATGAAGCTGAATGAAAGTACAAATGGAAAAGGTTTCAATAAATG